>NC_088679.1:76833036-77136066 GCF_950023065.1 Planococcus citri | reverse complement strand
TAATCTGATCAATTGAAATTGGATCGTGAGAGTGCCTGAATTTTGTGTGATCTGATCCTATTTAGACATTGATCTGATCTGATGAATTGAGTTCGGGGAAAGGCTGCATTTAATCTGATTTGACCTAATCTAATTAGATCCGAATATGCCCCGCAGGGCTAGAAAAAAATGGAGTAAAAATATCCCTTCACGAAAGATATTTTTCAAAGAAGGCAAGTAATTTTTAATTTTGAAATTTCAAACATTAAAATTCTAAATCATCATAAGAGAGGGGGGGGGGTGCAAATAATCAATTTCGAGAAATTTTGCAATAAATTTATGTTATAGAATTCAAAACTCTTCTCGATCATTCATCTAAATGACTCCGAACCGAACTTCTTATTTCCTCATGAATTCATCAAAATATATTTACAAATACGTAAATACGCACAAAATATAAAAATAACTACGCTAGATAATCATCAAAAAACCAATTTAAAAAATAATCAAAAATACGATATCTACGTAACGTACTCGTACTTGTACCTATAATACGTATATACGATCAAAGGCAGCTTATAAAGCTTTCGCATCTAAAATAAAAGCTCTTACCTGGCTAGTTTTCGCATTCGTTTCCAAGTCTTCGTGTGTGGTAGCGGTACGAGTTGTAACAGCAGTGGCAGTGATATAAGGAGATCGTCCGTTATCGCCTAGGCCCTCAGCCTATAAATACGTCAAGTCAAAGCAAAAACAAAATTCTATCATGCCAACCAATCGAGCTACTAATACTACTCTCTGATTTTTCAATCAATAAAAATACGAGTATGTAAAAAAAAACTCGAAAAAAGCGCATCAAATTAAAAATAGGTAAAAAATAAAAACTAAAAAACTTCAGCGCTTCAGCGAAATTCAAAATGAAAAAAAAAAAATACCCATATTTAATTACAACTTTTTCCTCGTTCTAGTTTTGTACGTACCTTATGGGTTCGTATTTCAATAGAATGATCGATTACAACTTGTGTGCGCTACACAAATCGTGTGAAAAAGACAATCCATCTTTTTTTTTCGACACCATTCCTCCCACCCATATTGGCAAATTACTTCTTACTCACCTTGTTAACTTGAGTGGACACGGTGACAGCGCCCGATAATAAATCTTCGACTTTTTCTTCGATATTCTGCGTAACTCCTTCGCGGTCCTTGACCATAGTCTGTTTCGTGGTGGTTTTCACGATCATCGGAGTCGTACCGAGCGGCGTGGCTTTTTCGGACGTGGACGAATTGCGTCTTTCTTGACTGATGAAATCTTTGGAAGCTTCGATACTCTCGCGTTCGTGATCTTTTTCACTGAACACCGAAGAAACTCCGGAGACGGCGGATACATTGCCTTTGGACGTTTCGATACTTTCGCGTTCGCGATCTTTCTCGCTGAACACCGAAGAAGCTCCGGACAAAGCCGACGTATTGGCGAAGCTGGACGAAAACGTATCAGTTGAGGTTCTTGTGGTGACCACGACCGAAGGATCTACTCCAAATTCGGTCTCTTTGATTGGTTTACCAGAGGTGGGGCTAGTAGCGGTGGTTGGGCCAGATTTCTTGACTTGGCTGTAAATGGCGCTGGGAGACTCCGGACTGGAGACGGTGGAATCTTTGCCAGGTTCGGTTGTGTATGTTCGGTGGGTTGTTGTGGTGTAGGTGCGATTAAGGGCAGATTCTTCTTCGGTTTTCTGAGTCCTCTTGAACAACACGCCGCTGCCATCTTCCGGCTTATCTAAAGATTTAGATATATTTCTGATCTGTTCCGTAGTCAAGAGGACTTCTTTGACCGGAACCTTTTTCGAATCTGTTTTCTTGGAAGGATCTTTACCGTCGCTGGCACCAGCTCCCGGAGCGTTCTCTTTAGTGGCCTTTTTAGCCGCGGCTGCAGCTTCTTCAGCAGTCTGTTTACGAGCAGCTGCGTCTTTCGGTTCCTTACGCAAGCTCAATTTATCTCGCAGGCTACCAGTGGAACTGAATAATCCGCCGGATTTCTCAGACTGCGGTTTAGATTCGCTAGCCGGTTTATTAACGTCGACGTTCTTCTCTTGCAACGCTTTACGCTTCTCAGTCGCAGTTTCGACGAGTTTCTTCATATCTCCGGGCGCGTAATTGAACGCAGTACCGGTCACTTTCTTGGCCGGAGAATCGTCGCTGCCTAATCTGTCTTTGCCATTCGGATCCGTCGTCTTTTTACCTTCGTAGGTAAATCCTCCGATCGGTTTACGTTTCTTATCCTGTTGACCGGACTCTTCGATGTAATCGTATTGCCTGGTCACTTTCGGAGTTCGAGTGAAAGTGATGTTTAAGCCTTCGTTATCGTCCGAAGTAATCGTCTCATTGGTTAAATTCGACTGATCCGGCGACGACGTCTGCAGCGAAGAAACATCCGCTGACTCGACCGATGAATCCAATTTGCCTCCACTTTTAACGCTTCCGCCTCGGACCACACGTTGGAATAATTTCGACGTTTTTTTATCGCCTTTCTTGCCGCCGGCTTTGTTATCTTTTTTCTCCTTCTTTTTGGATTTACCATCTTTGACGCCGTCTCCGGCTGCGGTGGCTGCAGCCAACTCTTCTTCGTTCATGTTCTCCTTTTCTTCCTTGGATTTCACCTTGTTGTTGCGTTTTTGCGAGGACGACTTTGAGATAAAACTGCTGAATAAGCCTCCAGACGTCTACGAATGAGCGTAAAAAAGCAAAATACAATCAAGCTAAGGAATTAATTCGAAAAATACTTAATTCGGGTTCGCGAATTGGTAACGTTGGCGAGAAACTGGCAAACCAGGTGGCAATTTTGGTCCACAAGTAGAATGGCTCCCAATTATTTTGGATTCTCTTTCCTCCTCAAACACCCAAAAAGACTTGATTTTCGCCTCATCTGTTTAAAAAGTACTCCTCTAGTTCAAAAATTACCAAAAAAAAGTCCTGTTTTTTTTGCCAGATTTGCTCTGGTCAAAAAGTGTCAATTTTTGGATAAGTTGTCAAAATCTGTCAATTTTTTTTGCAAAAGTTGTCCAAATGTGTCAATTCTTTGCAACAGTTGTCAAAATGTGTTGATTTTTGCAATACTTGTCAGAATGTGTCAATTTTTACAAAAGTTGTCAGAATGCGTCAATTTTTTGCAAAAGTTGTCAAAATGAGTTGATTTTTGGCAAAAGTTGTCAAAATGTGTTAATTTTTGCAAAAGTTATCAGAATCTGTCAATTTTTTATAAAAGTTGTCAGGTTGTATCATTTTCTTATAAAAATTGTCAGAATGTGTCAAACTTTACTAAAGTTGTCAAAATGCTTCAATTTTCTGCAAAAGTTGTCATAAAATGTGTCAATTTGTTGCAAAAGTTGTCAAAATGTGTCAATTTTTTGCAAAAGTTGTCAAAACGTTTCAATTTTTCGAAAAATGGTCAAAATGTGTCAATTTTTGCAAAAAAAATCGAAATTAAAATGTGTCAATTTTTGGAAAAATAGTCAAAAAGTATCAATTTTTGTCAACATGGTCAAAATGTGTTCTTTTTTTCTGGTAAAGTTGTCAAAATGTGTCAATTTTTTGCCAAAATTGTCAAAATGTGTTAATTTTTGCAAAAGCTGTCAGAATGTGTCAATTTTTTATAAAAGTTGTCAGAATGTGTCAAATTTTACAAAAGTTGTCAAAACGTTTCAATTTTTGCAAAAATGGTCAGAATGTGTCAATTTTTGCAAAAAAAAAATCGAAATTAAAATGTGTCAATTTTTGGAAAAATTGTCAAAAAGTATCAATTTTTGTCAACATGGTCAAAATGTGTTTTTTTTTTTGGTAAAATTGTTCAAAAAAGTCAAAAAAAAAGTTGTCAAAATGTGGCAATTTTATGCCAAAATTATCAAACTGTGTTGATTTTTGCAAAAGTTGTCAGAATGTGTCAATTTTTTATAAAAATTGTCAAAGTGTCTCATTTCTTTGCAAAAGTAGTCAAAAGGTGTTGATTTTTGCAAAAATTGTCAAAATGTGTTGATTTTTGCAAAAGCTTTCAGAATGTGTCAATTTTTTATAAAAGTTGTCAGAATGTGTCAAATTTACAAAAGTTGTCAAAATGTATCAATTTTTGAAAAAATGGTCAGAATGTGTCAATTTTTGGAAAAATAGTCAAAATGTATCAATTTTTGTCAACATGGTCAAAATGTATCAATTTTTGTCAACATGGTCAAATTTTTTTTTTTTGGTAAAATTGTTCAAAAAAGTCAAACAAAAGATGTCAAAATGTGTCAATTTTTTGCTAAAGTTGTCAAAATGTGTTAATTTTTGCAACAGTTGTCAGAATGTGTCAATTTTCTATAAAAATTGTCAAAGTGTGTCAATTTTCTGCAAAAGTTGTCAAAAGGTGTTGATTTTTGCAAAAATTGTCAAAATGTGTTGATTTTTGTAAAAGCTGTCAGAATGTGTCAACTTTTTATAAAAGTTGTCAGAATGTGTCAAATTTACAAAAGTTGTCAAAAGGTATCAATTTTTGCAAAAATGGTCAGAATGTGTCAATTTTTGCAAAAAAAAATTGAAATCAAAATGTGTCAATTTTTGGAAAAATAGTCAAAATGTAGGTATCAATTTTTGTCAACATGGTCAAAATTCTTTTTTTTTTTTTTTGGTAAAATTGTTCAAAAAAGTCAAACAAAAGTTGTCAAAATGTGTCAATTTTTTGCTAAAATTGTCAAAATGTGTTAATTTTTGCAACAGTTGTCAAAATGTGTCAATTTTTGCAAAAAAAAATCGAAATCAAAATGTGTTAATTTTTGGAAAAATAGTCAAAAAGTATCAATTTTTTGTCAACATGGTCAAAATGTGGTTTTTTCAAAGTAAAATTGTTCAAAAAAGTCAAGTTTCTCCAAAACTATCAAACAGTCCTGTTTTTGCCGACATTGCTAAAAAAAATTATTTTTTTCTGCCAAAATAATCAGAGAGACCATTTTTGGCGATTTGACGAAAAGTTGTAATATTTATTCGTCAAAATTCGCAGGAAACAGTTTTTTGATAAAATTGTTAAATTTGGTCGTAATTTTTACCAAAATTGTGATTTTTTTAACCAAAATTCCTTGCTTTCCCTGCCAAAAAAGTTTTTTTTTTAAATTAAGAAATCATCAAGTTGTTCATGTTTAGATTTCAATCGTTTTAAGACATTTGGTGGGTTTTTTTGTATCATGAGTGAGGTAAATCTAAAACAACTCCCAAGCCCTCGAACAAAATAGCAACTTCACAAGATACCTATTTAAATACTCAAAAACTAACTCGCCAGTTACCAATTCGAGCCCAAAACTATACAACGGATGCAAATGTCCAGTAATTCTTTCCATTCGTTTAAAAGAACTAGACTTGGCGAAGAAAAAAAAACGCCACATGCAGCTAAAAAGGCCAAAGAAAGAAAAAAAGGACCAGCGTAATAAAAGAGGGTCCTTGCGAAAGTAAAATTCAAAAATGGAAAAATCATCTTACTTAGCCAATTAAAGAAACGAATACATGCTAAGATCCCATCGGATGGGATAAAGACGTATACCAATACCTAAATTATTAGTAAATCATGCTGGATACACATACCTTGGGCGGAGATTTGACTTTTTCTTCATTTTTACTTTTTTCAGCGTCGTATTCGCCTTCGACCGAGCTAGTCGAGCTACCAGAGCTGCTAGTATCCTACACCCAGAGTTAGTAAACCGTTATTTAAATTCTCATCGGAGATAAAAATATTAAAAATACAGCGATACATGCTCGAAGAAAAATACTCCTCGCACATGGCATCGTTCACAAGAGGATCTTTCAGTTTCAAACTCGAGTAAAAAGTTTAAAAAACTGTCGCACATGCAACATAGTACTATACGAGTAGATATTCCTCAAAGCATCGACAATCATCTTCAAGACCTTCCACCTGGGAGGGAAAAAAGCTCTAAGCGTCAAAATTTCAACATACCTTCGTTTTATTCTTCGTTTTAACCGGAGATGTTTTAGATTCTGGTTTACGTTTCTTGAACGGACTTTCAAGTTCTGGTATTTCTTCCGGATGAGACATGGTGTGTCTTTTATTGGTAGCCGGTTGACCGAAATCTTCACCCAGATGTGTAGTCACACCTAAGCCTTCTAAACTATGAGAAGGTGGTCGACGTCCACTCAAAGTACGCTGGAATTGAGGCGCTGGTCTTTCGATCGGGATTTTTTTCGTTTCGTAATGCGTTCGTCCGGAATACCTGAATCTGGATCCGAGTCGAGGGAAGAAACCTAATTTCTGGGCGGGTTCCGGTGACATTAATCTGCACACGAGATAAACACAGTATTACATACATATTATCGTTGATTAGCTCATTTCAGCTATAGAAATAGATGAAAGAGAGGCAAACCTGAAAAAGGTGTGATGTTCGACGCAAGTTTTCCATAACTTTTTGGCTGCTCGATGATTGCATAGTTTGAACCCTACGGTCGATTCGTATTGTTCGAATTCGCCGGGTCGAACTTTAATAAAGAAGCTGTGTCGTTTGTAAGATATTTTCAAAATTTTCGGCCAAGCGAATCTGTTTATCCTTAACCTGTGAAATATTTTCGAAAAATAATCAAATTAGTACCATTGATTAGATTTAAGATAATAGATAATTGCAAAGAGCAGAAAATGAATGCTCTACTAACCTGTCTTTGAAAACTAATAATCCACTGGCGCACACTCCTAGCATAATATCAACATTGTCTGAATCTTTGGCCGGATGTAGATCGACGCCATACATGGCTAATTTTTTAGCGTTTTCCAAATATAAAAGTTCAGCTTCGGCAGGTGTTAAACCACTGTACAAAAATTATTCTTCATTAGGTAAATTCGAGTAGACCAACATAATTAACGAAGATTGGCCTGGTTTTTGAAAATGATTACGAAAAGTAATACTGAGTGAAACCAATCAAGGATGAGGCATTTTTAAGGTGTCTGACAAACAAAATAACATACAGAAGTAGGACTTCCAATGATTTTTTTTTTCAATGCTTCGAATTAGAAGGTGGATAGAACGGGTCAAAATTAATTCAAGGCCACATTTTTCCGGTTCAAAATCTTACTGATTTTAACGAAATGAAAAATAAATTAAAATTTTGAAATAAAAACATAATCACTTTTCAATTTATAAGTTTGATTGGAAATAGCAGTACTTTTATACAATACTGGGAGAAAAGCATGACATTTCCGAATTAAAAAAAAGAAAAGACAAAAAGAAACAGGACCTTTTTTGCAATTTTGGCATAAACCAAACTTTTAATTTTGACAATTTGACAAAATTTGGAATCTTTTTTGTAAAAAAAACACAGAATTTTAAAATAAAAACATAATTACTTTTCAATTTATAAGTTTGATTGGAAATAGTAGTACTTTTATGCAATACTGGGAGAAAAGCATGACATCTCCGAATTAAAAAAAAAAGAAACTGGATCTTTTTTTGCAATTTGGGCATAAACTAAACTTTTAATTTTGACAATTTGACAAAATGGGATTTTTTTTGTAAAAAAAAACAGCAGCATTTCTTCGCAATTACTGAAAAAAAATGAAGTTTTATAAGATTTTGAAAAAAACTAGACTTTTTTGCAATTTTGACCATAAAAAAGTTTTTTTAACTATGTTTTTGAAACCTTCTATTATGCATTTTTTGAAAAATACGACTTTTTTTACAATTCTGCCAAGAAGAGCAATTATTTTGTAATTTTATGTACCTTTCTTCAATTTCAGCAAAAAAAAACTCCCATTTTATTCATTTTTGACAAAAACGCAAGACTTCCGAGCATTTTTGAACAAAAAAAAAAACAGAATCCCTTTGTAAATAGTACAATTTGTGACTTTTTTCCAATTGTGTCAGAAAAGCAATAATTATAAGTAAACTCGATGAAAAATCGAATTTTAAGGATTTTGATAAAAATTAGAACTTAATGTAATTTTAAAAAAAAAAAAAAACTGCTTTCAATTTTCAATAAAAAAAACTCACTTTTTCCCCAGTTTTGGCGAACAAGCAAAATTTTTGAGCAATTTTTGACAAAAAAGCAATAATTTTTTTGCAAACTTTACAAAAATAGAGAACTTTTTAAAAATTTTAATAAAAAGCAGGACTTTGTGCAATTTTAGAAAAACAAATTTTTGGCAAAAACAGAACTTTTTTTTTGCAAATTTTGAATTTTGTAAAAAAATTTCAAAATAAATGAGCTTTTTAGCAATTTTGACAAAATTCAAGACCTTTTCTGCTATTTTCACAATGAATAGATTTCTTGCAATTTTTTGAAAAAAAGACTTTTTATTACTACAATTTTGGAAAAAAATCGTGGTTTTTTTGCAGTTTTGTTCAAAATAGCAAAACTTTTTGCAAGTTCAAAATTTTGATAACATTTGATACCCTTTTTGAAATTGTGGCGAAGAGACTCAATTGTTTGCAATTACGGCAAAAAAAATAATTTTTTACTAATTCGACAAGTATAAATAAATAATAAATAAAAAGCTTTATTTTACAAGTGTTACAAATACAATAGATAACACTCGTGGCCCTAAGATAGGGCAAAAGCCTCCCCCAGCCTGCACCATTCTTTCCTGTCCTGGGCGATCTTTTGGAAATGGTGATGGGTCAGTAGTTTCCTAAAGTCGTCCCTCCACCTAGCCCTCTGTTTCCCTTGCCTTCTTGTCCCCGTATTGAACCAGAAAGTGACTTTTTGTGTCCATCTGTCGTCCCTTAATCTAGCCACATGACCCCCCCACCCCCATTTTTTTGATTTTATCAGATTGACTGCATTTCGGTTATTTTTCAATTTCATTTTAATTGTTTTGATTTTTATCCGATCTCTTTTTTTAAAATTTAGCATGGATCTTTCCATTGCATTTTGAGTAGTTCTTATTTTTTGTTCTATTTTTTTTGATATTGTCCATGTTTCAGAGCCATACGTAAGAGTTGGGAGGACACATGTGTTGAAAGTTTCACTTTTTATTTTTGCTGGGAAGGGACCTTTGAAAATAAATTTTAGCGACCAAAATTTGTTCCAAGCCAGAGTTATTCTTCTTTCAATTTCTTCTATTTGGTTGTTTTTGCATGAAATTTTTTGCCCGAGATAGATTACACTTTCTACAGTTTCAATTTTTTCTCCCTCAATGGTTATGTTGTATCTTTCATCCACATTGTTAAGCAGTTTCGTTTTTGATAAGTTCATTGCTAAACCTGCGTTTTTCCCCTTTTCGTTCAGTTCTTCTATCATTTTTTCCAGCTCCTGTTTTGTCCCTGCTACCAGTGTTACATCATCTGCGAATCTCAGGTTGTTTAAGTAATCCCCATTGATTTTTAGACCCCTTTTTTCCCATCCCAGATCTCTGAACACCTCCTCCAGACTGCTGTTGAACATCAGGGGTGACAAGGGATCCCCCTGTCTTACTCCCCGCTGAATATCAAAAGGTTCCCCAGGTACATCTGTAATTATTCGTCCTTTCAAATTTGAATATAGTTCTCTTATGACCCCAACAAAGAAGGGAGGGACCCACTGTCTCTCCAAGGCCAACAGCAGAAATTTATGATTTAGTAAGTCAAAGGCTTTAGTGAAATCTATGAAGGCTAGGTGGAGTTCTATTAGTAGAAAAATGTAAGGAGTACCAAATAGAATTCGACAAGTATGGGACTTCTTTAAATTGGTAAGGAAATAGCACTTTGATGCCATTTCAGATAAAATCAGAATTTTTTTCAATTTTTGCAATTTTGTCATAACTTTTTTGCAATTTGGGGAGCTTTGAAGATCTTTTTGGTAATTTCAACAATAAAATCGTGGTTTTTTGCAATTAAAAAAAAACAAGACTTTCAATTACAGTTTTGAGGAAAAAAACACAAAATGAGAACTTGGATGTAATTTCTGAAAGGATAGAACTTTTTTTTGCGATTTTGGCAAAAAACAGAACTGTCTTTCAATTCTGAAGACTTTTCTACTTTTGAAAGAATCTGAGTCCTTTTCTGCATTTATTTTTAATTTTTTTTTGTCAAAAAAATTTGGCAAAAAATAGGATTCTACGTTAAAATTTCAGCAGGAAAAACAGGATTTCTTGAAGTTTTGGCTAAAAAACACGTCTTTTTTGCATTTTGACAACGAATCTTTTTTTTTTTGCAATTTTTGAAGAAATTATAAGGACTTTTGATAAAGAAAGTGGAACTTTTTCCGAGATTTTGACAAAAAAACAGACCATTTTCCACAATTTTGGGATGACTTTTTTTTAAACATTTTTGAAAATACAGCACTACGTTCCCCTTCAGACTTATTTTTATCAAAAAGGGAGCAAATGAGACAGTCCAGGCTTACAATCTAAGAAATAAACTAATGTTCAATTATTCAAACATACAAAAATTAGTCAGTTGCTCATAAATTATGATGTCCTCCCTCTCCTCCCATTCCCTTAGAGCATTAAATTGAACGAAATCAGTGGACTCGGGACTGACTCTCATCTTTGGATCGAACCGATATGATACCAAAAGATGCATAATTAATTAATATTCCCTACCAAGTCGAATTATTTCCTTTTTTTCAGGAACACAAACCAAACCGACGTCACGTCAGATTTTCCAAAACAAAAAAACAAAAAAAAACAGGAAACAATTATTAATGCTTTTCAAAAAAATAAACGAGCGTGAAAAATCCCAATGATACTCTCGTTGGATAAAAATAGCGATCATTTTCCACAAACATGAAGGCGGAAAAACAGGGGAAAAATGGAATTTTCTATCAATTCTTGAAACGGGATGAAGTTATGAGATAACCGATAAAAAATTGTCATCGTTGATCTCGTAGTTTCAAATTATCCACCCATTTTACGAAAAAATTGATTCCACACTAAATTTCCTATCCCTCAAATAACTCGAAACTTTTCAAAAAAAATTTCAATTTGATTTTTCACGAGAGGGAGAAAATGACAAAATTATTTCTTCAATCGAAACATTTCGTTATTTTTGTTCGACTTTGCCAACCTTTGCGAATATTTCACCTCGAAATTAACGTACTTGTGTGTTTTATGGAGTTCCATAACTTTCTCCACAAGATTCGGTTGCTGTTGGGGAGCAAACTGAAAGTCTTTTAAATAGCTTATGCTGTCGTGTTCGTCGGGATCATAATCTCCAAGTTCGGATTGAACTAGATACGAACCGAGTAACGCGTGCGTTACGAACGAACAAGGTAACCTACGAGGAAAATAAAAATAAAAAACGAATCGCATTATTATTCGGAAATTCATTCCATAGCCTATAAGCCCAAGAAATGGATGATTAATTGGAAAAAAAATGTCATAACGTTGGTTTTTTTTTACAGCTAAGTAGCCAGTAAGTAGAAAAACCTCACTTACTTGCCGCATAATATATCGTTTCTTATCTGTAAACATAGCTGATATCTGAAAAAAAAGGAGATAAAAATTAAACATTATTTTATTAGCATGTAATGCACATCTACGTGTATGTACAATGTACGTAATACGTTTAGTAATACGTATATCTCATCGCTGCTTTTAGTTTATCGCCAACACAATAAAACCTTGCAACCTACATAATTTTTTCATCAATTCATCTATGTACGTATTTTTGGTTCATGATACGAGTATGTAGTTATGTACATCGAAACATCACCAATCAACATAATGAATGAAGAAAGCAGGAAAAAAATTCGTCATCTTACCTCGTAATATCTTCTTGTAACTGAGCTGGGTCCGGTGGGTAGAATTTTACTTCAAAATTAAACTTCCACGGTTCATCTGCAATAAAATCAAACAATCATTATCGAAAAAAAATCAACAATTTGTTTGCGAAATGTTTCGTGTACCAGAAATAGAAACCCACGATAACATTCGCTGTTTTGCCAATAGAAATCGTATAGTTTTAACAAATTTCGAGTAAACAGAGATAAGATCAGGAGAAATTCCACGATCGATGAGATCATCGTCATTTCAAAAACACCAGACATTTCAACGACGATCTTTTTGTTTAAAAACTCGATCTTATTTTTCATAATACGAGTACATTTTTCCCATAACTTACTTTTTAAACATTTTGAAATCCTCCTGTCCAACTGGAGCCAGTTATTTCTATCGTATTTATCTTCGTATTTCAAACCGAAATAATCTCTTTCTAATAGGTTCAAGTAATCGCAAACTTTCTCAAATATTTCCGAACCTCTGGCTTTTCTCTGAAAAAGAAAATCAAACAAAAATGTTATTCGTCGTGATATCATTTATGTATATTATTTTTTACAGCGTGTAATTTCAATTCGCGTGACGTGTGACTCGAAAAGAGGCTCTTTTTTGCCTATACAAGTAAAATATGCTTCGAAAAATTCAACTTTGGACCATTAAAAGTTTTAATACGAGGCACGCGATACGATGAATCGCATATGAAGAATAGATTTAGTATTTTGAAACAATGGCATGCTCGATTTATCGTATCGTTTCCGTTTCTCTGGATGGTTTTCACGAAAGGTATGCTGGTGTGTTTTTTTTTCCTTGCGGATATTATTCGAAGAAGATGAAGAGAGAGGGAAAGTACATATAAGAGGACGAAGAATTTAGTATGTACATTTTTCTATAGGTATGGTGCTCGTGCTTGTAGACAATTTGATCGGAACAACAGTCGAGTTAAAATTATCCATTTAAAGTATAATTATTCTACGTATGTTTGGCAACGTCGCTTCTGCGACTGATAAGCTTTAATTACACGGTGATCGTAATTTTTCTAATTTTCTTTTCCAAACTTTGACTTACGTATTATGATATTTTATAGAAAATGTAGTTAGAAATTAAATTCATTCATAACAAGAACGGATGATTTATCTCAATGAAATCGTTCGTGAACGATCTATAAATTGTACAATTGTGGAGTCGTATGGAATCGTTTACTTGAAAAATAAATTGCAGTACAACTATGCCATTTCTGAAGAGAAATTATTACCTACTTCATGAACGATTTAGAATTTAGAAACCACAGAATCATTTCCACTCGTGAACGATTTGATTAAATAGAAATTATCCGCTCAAAATTTCGAGATTTCAAAAGGCATATCTGTCCAGTTTTTTCTCAAATTCTTCAATTTGGCTGGTAATTTTGTTCCTTATTCATACCTTATAATCGTAGTAAAACTAGGAAAAATATCACCACTTTTTTCCAAACCTTCTAATGTTGAGAGATTTTTTTTTCCAATTTTCACCAAACACTTTAGAGCTGTAATGAGAAGCCAATTCAAAAAGACTCGCTTCCTAATTCTATGGCTTAAATTATCTCAGCAACATAAATGACCTCAGGAGGAAGAACTAATAGAACTTTACTGAAGAGGAATTCTAGGACTGAAAAAAAAATTGTAGAGCATGAAATTCCCCTCACCTCGCGAGTGAAGACTTATTTACCTTACCTACATTTTTTTTCATGGGATTTTGATTTCGAAATAACGAAAAATAGAAACTCAAATCAATTAATTTAAAAAAATGATTTTTCGAGAAAATTTTTTAAAGTTGGAAAAAAGTTAGACGCTTTTACAAAAAAAAAAAAAAAAAAGGAAAGAAAAACAACTCTGTTAAGTATAAAATTTCTCAGCAACAAAGAGTGTGATTAGTTTTTGACGAAATTTCAGAATAGCTCCCAATAAAAATATTCGAGGTTCTCTAGAGTTTTGAATTTTCCAAAATAACTCAAAAATTTCGTAAGCTCATGAAAAAAAAAATCAATAATTAGTTATCATCTCGAAAAACACGTTTCTGATCAAACGATCAAATTGAAAAATCACAATCATAATATTATTTTGACTTTTGAGACTTAATTTTGACATAAATATGAACATAAGTATTTTTTATGGGCTCAATTATTTTTAAAAAAATTCAAAATCCTGATACATGCGATTAGGGGTAGCTTCTCCAAATCTAGGAGTATTCGTTCAAGGTCACATTCTGCCTATCAAAGCGTTTTGAAGGTCATTTTTGATGACAAAGAGAAAAAGTGTACTTTTTTTTGGTCTCAAATTGAAGACAAAAATACCCCAAAATCTTAGAATGTGCGATTCGACACCTACTGAAATTTTGTGAATCTTTTTTCAACGTCATATTACAACCTCCTCCCCCCCTCCACACGTATTGAGGGTCATTTTCAACTTGAGCGAGAAAAAAATGTACTTTTTGGGCCCATTTTAAAATTTTATTTCCTCCCCAAAAATCTTAAAATATGCGATTAGGCAGCTTCGATCCTGAGAATCTTCTTTCAACTTCATAATATTCTAACCACTGACCCATTCTGAGAACCAATTTCGACGAAAGAAAACTTCATCTTTTGACATTTTGATACGTTTTTTGAATAATCTGACCCCCTCCCCTCATCAAAAAATACTATTTTCTCCGTCGGTCGTATCAGAATTAGACCGGATTGTAAATTAAATATAGTCCGGCATGTAGAGTAGCTTTCCATCTCCATTTGATGAAATTTTGTGAAAATTTAAAGTTTCGAAAATCTGCTGGAGGCTCCAGTAATTTTCAAAAAAAGTCACTGGAGGCCCTGAAATCACTTGAACCCACCTGAAGTCGTCTTCAGAAGGGTGTTAAAATTGGAGTGTAGAGTAAATTTCAGCTTTCCATCTCTATTTTGATGAAATTTTGTGAAAATTAAAAGTTTCAAAAATCTGCTGGAGGCTTCAGGAATTTTCAAAAAGTTGCTGGAGGATCCAAAACGACTTGAAATTCACCTGCAGTACTTCGTAGCGTATTGAAATTAGTTTTTAGAATAAATTTTAGCTTTACAACTCCAATTTGATGAAATTTTGTGGGAATTTCGAGTTTCAAAAATCTGCTGGAGGCTCCAGAACTGCTCAAAACGGGTCGAAACCGTTTCCAATCGATTTGGCATGTCGAAAATAGGGTATACCCCAAATTTCAGCTTTATTGGTCAATTTGGTAAAATTTTGATTTTTTCCCTCATTTTTGGCCTAAGTTCGATTTTCAAAAATTCACCAAAAATCGAAAAACGCACTTTAGCACTTGAAATTTTGACAGGTGATAAATTTTTGCATGATCTTTCGATCTACCTTTGTAAAGTTTGAAAAAGTTCGTGCAAGTCCTATGTTAAAACGCAAAATCTGCGATTTCGGCTGACCTGTCAATCAAAATGGCCGCCATTTTGTTAGTAAGGCCAACTTTTTTTGGCAAGTTTGCTTTGAAATGTTCCTTAGGATGTCCCCTTTAAGAAAAAAGTTGTCTAGGAGGATCGGCGGGGGGGGGGGATGCAATTACTCCTATTGTCATATGCCGGACTAATATGACCAAAAATAAAGTTTCCCAAGGAAACCGGTCGTTCAATTTCGCATCATCAATTTAGACTATTTTATGGACCGTTTTAGAAAATTTTAAACCCAGTAGGCTAAGGCCCAATTCATTTTTCATTTTAGCATTCGGGGAAAAAACTGAACAAAATTGCTCACGGGTGATCAAGATGCTCAATCGAGAAATATTTTGGCCAAAAATTAGAAAGCTCAAGAATATCCATCGAAATTTCAAAGTTCAACTTTTTTAATAAAAAACTCAAATTTTGACCGGAGGAACCAAACTTTTAGGATCCCACTTATATGCAAAAAAAATGTATAACTATCAGATTAGATAGAAAATGCCTAGTTTTGTATAACCTTAGTAGGAAGGGAGGGTGGGATTAGTACACTGCATCCGAATATAAACTTGGTTTCTCAAACGGACTCCTCCAACTCCACTGAAAAGTACTCTAAGTTGACATGAAATTAAAAGAAGTGAAAAAATTGAGGACATTAGGATGGATTACTCAGAAAAAAAATCAGCGGATTTTGACTAAATTCAGCAGAGACCTTCATTCCAAGGTGAAAGTGACTCAGAATTTTTTTTAGCTCCAGAGGTGCCCTTGGAGGGGAGAAATGGGCTCTCAAAGAGGAAATATTTTCAAAAAAATCATGTTTTTTTGCTCTTGTCGCTACCCAACCTGTTTTGGGAAGAATGGCTCAGTCTCAGTTCCAAATGAAAGTGTGTACTTGAGATACAAGCAGCGTCAATCTATGCTTTTGCTTTCAAAATCCAAGACTTTTAGGGTTTTATTGAGCGGCTGAAAATTTGCAAATCGTTCATTTTTGGATAAATTCATGTTTTAAAAATTTTTCCTCCGTAAATATTTCGCATTAATTTTGCCAAAATATTGAAAGATATAATTTCTGAAACTGGGGAAATATTTTGGAACATAATAGTGCCAATTTTTTAATCACTGTTGCCGATTTTGAAAAATTGAAAAAATTTCATAAGTTTTTGGCTATTTTTCCAAATTTTGGCAATTTTGATAAATAGCGATAATTTTTGCTATTTTTGGCTGAACGCGAGACTATGAAAATTTTTTAAAAAGGCAAACCATTTTTATCCATTTTTTCAAAAAAAAAAAAAAAAAAAAAAAAAAATAGACAGCTTCATCACATCTTTTAGGTTGTTTTTGGCAAAAGAAGGGACCATTTTATGAAATTTTTCGCTAAATAAGACAATTTGTAGCAATAGATTTTTGTCAACGAACAAAACTTTTTGGCATATTATATTTGACAAACGGCGAGACTTTTTGTAATTTTTTAAAAATCTGACTTCTTTTACACCCCTCAGCTCCCCCTCTATCCGGGCCAATCGCCAAAAAATTGATGAAATCGAGTGCATCAAATGACATATATGTACTTGAAGCTGCTGAACACGAATATAGCCTTATTTTTTTGGATCTGATCCTATCCCCCTTTCTCCTGACCTCATACATTGGAATCAAAACTTGAAAATATTGAAAAAAATATGCGATACATTTAATTAAATGTTTCATGAAAGTGCTGATCAAGAATGTGACCTTTTTTTCGATCACACCCCTTCCAACATCATACGAAATAAAGGTCAAGGTACCTACGTAATAAGAGCACGATGGAGATGGAATTGAAAAATCAAACGGCATATTTCAACCAAAAAAGTCAACCTACCAAAATTTTTTCAGATCACAAATTATGGGACATTTGATTTAAATACAATGTTTTTCGAATAAACGTATTTTTAAAAATGAATCCAAACATTATCGATTTGAATTATGAGCGACTTCCCGACATTTTCTGATGTTGTCAATGATCGAGAATTCCTTGATGTACTAATTCATTCGTCATAAACATTCTCAATACCAGCGTTATCATAGAAAAAAAATGTATTGTTTATTATTACGCATTTGCGATAGCCATACAAAAGTAATGATTCATTGTTTGTGTAAATACGTAAATTTTTTCAAAAAAAAAAAAGTACGAGTCATTTATATCTAATTCCGATTCGCCATTATTCTATGCAAGTACAAAGTTCGAAATAAATCGAAATTTATCAAATTATCTATTTTTTTCCAACCCATAGATAAAAAACATTCACACGCGAATAGTTCAACATTGAATCAATCTCGTTCACAGAATTCGATTAGAAGGCGAAAGTGAGCAATTCTACGAACAATCACGAGAAAAACATTCACTACGATTTTTCCCAACCCACTCGAAAACAAATTTCCAAACTCCACAATACCGCAAAAATCAATATCACATAACTCATCAATTAAATTTTCTTTCAACGCAAATCCCCCCCTTCCCCTCAAAAAAAGCTTAGGACAAAATTTTTCACACTTCTGGGGACCCCTTCCCAGCACATCCACTCTTACTTCCAACCTTGACCTCGACTCTGAGAATCATTAATCAAGTTCGATTTTGGTAAATTTTCGTTTCGAGAAGACGCGAGTGAGGGAGGAGACGACATCGACACAGCCGAGGCGATCGGCGCATTACACGAAGAATTGGTAAAATATTACACAATGGCATTGTGTGTTTCTTTTTCTACTGTTCGTGTACCAGGTAAACACCTGTCACAGGCATTCCATCCAATTCATCGTTCAATCGAGAGTTTATTACCCTCCGCGAACCTACAAATGGTACCACGTCTTCTCTCTCCCACGTCATTCTTTGGCTGCATTTTTACTCGTATTCGAATTAGTGTACTCTAGGTACAGTGTACGGCGCTATTTTACTCGTGTATTCTCCGATGCGGTCTGTTTTTCGACGTGTACTCGCTGTCAATTGGTATATTATTGTCTCGGAAAAGGCGTTAAACTTGTCAAAATGTACCAATATACGAGTATAAATACGACCCTAGGTAGGTACTATAAGAATGAATTTAGCATTTACCGGTAAGTTGACGTCCAATGTTGTTCCATCGAGCAGCATAACATTGGCGGTCACCACTTTGCCTCTATTAGCCGGACTTTTGGCATTGGTCCGGTTGCCGCTGTCCGCTGTCTCAGAATCAATCTGCGTCATACTCGGAGCTTCCGGCATAATACTCTGCGACGAGTCAGCTTATTCTGTAATCAGACAATATTCGAAACAAAAAAACTATATTAAACGTTGTAATTAAAAAAATATATATAACCGTAGTAAATTAATTATATCTATAATACCGACGACGATCAACTTCGCGAATATTTTGTACCTGTATTATTTGGGTCACGGTTGAAAGCCCGTTAGCTTTATTATGGATGTTTGAATAGCCACTGCCTTTTTATAGCATGCTATTTATCTACGTAGGTAATTCCTGTAGTGTTTAAAGACTAATTCCAGTAGCAGATTTAAAGTTATCACGACTTTCAAAGCATTTAACGACCAACACATGTGAAAACTATGGAAACCCGAAGGTTTGGTGAACAGAAACAGAGAGATAAATTTTTATTTAGCGATAACCTCTCCTCCTTGTATACCAGAGGTCGGATGAGTCTGCTCGGAAATAAGACTCGTAAAGGACTCGAAGATTCCGAGTCGACTCGAAATAAGACACTGAGTCCTGTTACGCATATTTGAGTCTCAATTCGACTCTTCTACATATAAACATTTATATATAAGTCAAAACGTTTAATACTCGTCAAGTTTAGTTTCATTTTATTTTTTTTTTAAATTGGGAACTGTGTACAAAAAATGGGCACCGCAGTGTTTCAAATATTCCCTTTGTTTTAGAAATGACATATTTAAATATTTTGACATGATAAGTGTAAAATATTTGAGAATAAAAAATATTCAAAACACAAATTCACTTAAAAATAGACGATTTGAAAATGTTTAATCGCTCAATAGAACCATAAAAGTGGTGCTGGATTATTAAATACATATTATCTTTTGGCACTGAACTGTTTTTCTCAAAGCAAGATGGGTAGAAGTTGAAGTGAAAAAAATCACAATTTTCTCAAAAATGCACCCTCTTTAACCCCCTTTCACCTCACCGAAAAAAAGTACGCCAGCGGTCAAAACTCTCGTTTTTGGCCAGAAATTGCCGATTACCTCAACCTTTTCTTTTTGGCAAAAATTGCCAGAAAAAAGTGTTACTTTCTTGCCAGAGACGGCCAGTGTCACTTTTTTGCTAAAAATGGCCAAAAGTGTCACTTTTTGCGAGAAATTGTCATCAAGTTTCAATGTTCTAGTTTCCAAAAAGTGTCACTTTTTTGCCAATAATTGCCAAAAATGCCACTTTTTGCCAGAAATTGTCATCAAGTTTCAATTTTATCGCCAAAAACTGCCGAAAGTGTCCTCACATTTTGGCATTTCTGGCAAAATTGTCACTTTGTGTTCTATGAATTGCCAAAAAAAGTGTCACATTTTTGCCAAAAATGGCAAAAGGTGTCACTTTTTGCCAGAAATGGCCAAAAATGTCACTTTTTTGCCAATAATTGCCAAAAAATGTCACTTTTTGCCATAAATTGTCATCAAGTTTCAAACTTTTTGGCATTTCTGACAAAAGTGTCACTTTTTCGCCAAACATGGCCAAAGGTGTCACTTTTGCCAAAAATGGCCAAAATGTTCACTTTTTTTGCCAATAATTGCCAAAAAATGTCACTTTTTGCCAGAAATTGTCATCCAAGTTTTAATTTTATAGGCCAAAAACTTGCCAAAAATGGCCAAAGGTGTCACTTTTTGTAAGAAATAGCCAAAAGTGCCACTTTTTTGCCAATAATTGCCGGAAAACGTCACTTTTGCCAAAAATTGTTATCAAATTTCAATTTTATCGCCAGAAACTGCCTAGAGTGTCCTCACTTTTCGGCATTTCTGGCAAAAGTGTCACTTTGTATTCTAGAAATTGCCAAAAAAGTGTTACTTTTTTGCCAAAAATGGTCAAATGTGTCACTTCTGCCAAAAATGGCCAAATGTGTCACTTCTGCCAAAAATGGCCAAATGTGTCACTTATGCCAAAAATGGCCAAAAATATCACTTTTTTGCCAATAACATTGGCATTTCTGGCAAAAGTGTCACTTTGTGTTTGTGTTGTAGAAATTGCCACAAAAGTGTCACATGTTTGCCAAAAATGGCGAAAGGTGTCATTTTATTCCAGAAATGGCCAAAAGAGCCACTTTTTTGCCAGAAATTATCATCAAGTTTCAATTTTATTGCCAAAAAGTGCCTAAAGTGTCACTTTGTGGCATTTCTGGCAAAAGTGTTGCTTTGAGTTCTAGAAATGGCCAAAGTGTCACCTTTTTGCCAGAAACTGCCGAAAGTGTCACTTCTTCGCATTTCTGACAGAAAAATGTCACTGTGTTCTAGAAATTGTCAAAAAGTGTCACTTTTTTGCCAATAATTGCCGAAAAGTTCTACTTTTTGATGAAATAATATGAGGAGCTTGGAGTCGAACCGTACATTATCCAAAATTCACTTTTTTCAGGAAATGCGAAAAACCAGCACAGCAAAATCGCATTCATAAAAATGGCTACAAATTGGTACATAACTTGTGTTTAGTGTAAGAAAAATTACCCTTGAAAAATTTTCCCGAATTTCCCTCCCAACAGGGAAATCTACCACCATCAATTTGGATAATGTATGGTTTGACTCCAAGTCTGATTTTTTCCTGTAAAAAGTGTATAAAATCACGAAATTTCTCGCCAAAAGAAGTACAGAGGCACATCTTCGAATGTATATTACCGAAATATAATAATAAATGAATACGAGTACGATTTTACAAATAATGATTAAAGACTAGGGTCAGCTGGATCACTATTTTAAGAATTATCAACTTGGAGTGGAACCGTACATTATCCAATACTTGGAGCGGAACCATACATTATCCATTGGATAATGTATGGTTCCACTCCAAGCCAGTACTTTGAACACGTTTTTCTCCCAGAACGAGACATTCTGGCACCACGATGACATGTTATTCTGATAGCCCATGACGAATACTACCCGAAACGATACTTATCTCATTTTTTTCAAAAATGGATAATGTACGGTTCCACTCCAAGCTCCTCATATGTCGAACGCTTGCTTTTTTCACAAAAATTTACGAACAATCAACCCTTTTTTTTCAGATATTGTCCAAAGCCCTTCATTTTGTTATAATCGTCAAGTCTTGCTTTATTTCGCCAATTTTTTTATGCCACAAATTATTAAAATTCTCAAACAGTTTCGTTTTTTTATCAAAAAGTTACAAAATAGTTCACTTTGCAAAATTTAAAATTAGAACAATCATTTTCATTTTGTAATGTTCTGTTGTTTTTTTGCGTTTTTTCCCATCTTCTTTAAAATGTTTTGTTCGTGTTTTGTGAATTTTTGGGCATTTTTTGAAGCTTTTGTTGCCGGTTGAGACCTCAGGTGCGGTTTTATTTTTGATCATCATATTCTGCAATTAGCTATCATTGAAAATGTTGGCCAAAAAATGCACTCGATGTGAATGATTTCTCGAGGGAGCTAACATTAGTTTCAAGACCATTTTTCATCATTTTTACTGAATAAGTTGACAATTTTTTTTTAAAGTATAATTTTCCCAAAAAAAAATCAATAGTGAATTTTCAAAAATTTACAAAAATTCGAAAAATCAATTCGGGCAGCTGAAATTTTGGCTATGGGGGTTTCAGACCATACTCTTTTCAAAATCCAGGGTCTTTTTCAAATTGGATGCAAACACCTCGAGAGCTTCCCTCCGGAAAACTGGTTCTCGATAATTCTTCAAAACTTGGAACATTTTCAATTCTTCATTCGGGATTGGTTCGTCCAATTTTTTGACTTTTACCCCTTCCCATTTCATTCTTCATTCAACCTGAACCCTTCCATCATCCGATAACTTCAATTAGCTCCACCAAAGGCATCTTAAACAGCTCGGAGATAATCTAGAATATGACACAGGCTCGAATAACATTTTTAATACGTGTTCCGAAGAATTTAAAAATAACCCATCTCGTCAATTACAGTCATAACAACCGTAATAAAAGTGAATTTAAGAGCCAATCATCTTGATTGGTTAACGACTCAATTTATCGATAAAAGTACGTAAATATTGGCTGCACCGGCGTCACGATCGCTGAACACAGACTCGACGACGTACGTATTCTTAATCGATATATCATCCTGGTATAAGTATACTTATTTACTCACTCGTATAGACTTGAAAAAATCCACCCTTTAGAGTCTAATCGAGTCGGAAAAATGAAGAAAAAAACTAGGGTACCATAAAGTCATAAAAACCGACTCGTACGCGCGTTTAGCCTCAATTACAAGCTTAATTAAACCATAATGAGAGTAATTTGCGAATCTTCATAAACTGGAACATGTTTTTACGCCCGATAATGACACCACGAGCTCGAGCTGCCGCCGTCTACTCTTCAGTCTAGCGACTTCTGCTGTTTCATTTGATAATTTAAAAAAAAATTATATCGCGTTCGAAATGACGTACCTACGTTTAAAATTCTTCTTATCAGTAGTTTCGTTGCACGCTCTTTGGCCTATAATCAAAATTATCTCGGTATAAAAAAAAAGTGAATACATTGCTAAATCTTCCCTTGCCCCGTTACTCACTCTTTTCTCATTGAGGAAAAAGTAAATATTGATTCATATTCGGAGAGATTACTCCAATAACCTTGTATAGCTCAAGATCACCGGGTATGTAGAAAATTTATCATCATTTTCTACGCTTTTGGCGATTTCATTCAGCTATACATTTTCCCCCTTCTAACGTGATTCGAGCAATTAATATTACACTAGAATTAACCGCCGACCACCTTCTATACGGATATCCGTTTTCAATGGGGTTGTTTAAAACGTACAGTACAATGCAAACCTGCCCATATTCGAACCCTGTAATTAATTTACAGTTCGTGAGATCGTGACTAAAATATCAGAATGGAACAACGTGTGTTTCTCATCTAATCGTCGGTCGGTGCTCATATTTTCTTGTAAAGACTGCAGCGTCGAACGAGTTGTCAAATTTGAATCAAAAATGGATCGTTTTCAAGCTAACAATCCCCATTCATTATGGATAAAATTCGAATAGCTCGATTCCCTTTAAAATTCTCTACTGACCCTTTTTTGTTTCAAGTCGACGTAAATGAATTTAACTAGATCGAGTTCTCTATTAGCAGGAGTTGGTTATCGCAATTTATTCCTTAGAAATGGACACTTTTCACTTACATATTATACGAACTCCTCCACTCTGAATAAATCGTACACAACCTTGAATACCTACAGAAGTTTTACATTAGTAGACTGATATATCTCTTTATAAATAAGAACTAATCGCGTATGCTAATTAAACCTCTCGCTACCTCAGCTGTCCCGAGTGATAATGAAATTATAACACTATTTTCTTAAAACAAAATACGTTTCTAATTCGTATTACACGTGTCTGGTATCGCTCGAGGTAAAATGAAGTGTTTTTTTCAAAAATCTGAGCAACATTTTAAAATGCAAAGGATCTATTTTACGACATGTGAGAATGCTGAAGGGCACACGAATGAATCTAGAATCTAGAAAGGACTTGGAGACTATCATCGCAGCCACAAGCCATCGAGCATATTTATATTTTTATACGTATTCTGTCGACAAAAAAAATGAAATTAGAATGAAGTGTACGACTTGGGAGTAGGTAGTACGTCGACGTACGCGCCCTTTAATGACAGGTTTACCTACATTACATTAACCGCGTGTATACGATGATGTTATATGATGCATTTCCTATACGACTACGCACAAGTACTTGTATATATAGGTATGTACTCGTACTTGTGTATGTAGATCTGGATGTACACATAGACTAGGTATTCGTACATACTCCATAAACCCGACTAAAAATATCGTTCCACTTGCACGACGATAATTACATTTCCCATCCTCTGAAGCGTCAAAATGGCTACACTCGGTGTGATCATTCAATTTCTTCGACGCTCGGCGGGAGAGACGCGTCCGAAATTGAAATATTATAATATTTCTACATAATGATCATTTGTACTTGAAGGCTTTTTTCGTATTAATGGTAAACATGGTGCGAAGAAATTGCATCGTTGTTCTATTTTTATAAACTTTGAATTAACATAAGTGCTATGATTGAAAGGAGCCATTATTTAACGACCACCATGTCGTAGAAGTAATTCAATCGTTTGAAAAAGAAAACCACATCGTTCAACAAGAACTAAAAAAGATTTGTAATTGTAATTCATTGAATCATTCTCTTTTTCTGACTTTAAACCCCTTTGAGGAGGCGCTGGAGGTCATGGATAGGGTCCAATCAAAAATCTAACGTCGTATTCATGTGTCGCACGAACATAACACTTTTTTGAACTTTTACCCCATTTGGGGAGGTACGGGGGGACGGTGGATGGGGTCATATCGAAAATCTAACGTCATATTCGTGTTCAGCGTCATCAAAAACATACAATTCGATATATTACATGCCCCAGATTTTTTTGAAAGTTTTGCATAAATTGAGGGGGTGGGGGTGCTATTCTTCCATTAAAAGACCCCCATCTCGAAAGTTGAATATTTGAATATTTCGAAAAAGCATCAAAAGGTACATCTATGGACACTTTCTCAGAATTTTAAATGGTAGCTCCCACTCACAGCGCCATTTTGAAATTTGAGCTTTCAACTTTTGAACATTTCAAAATGTAATGGTCTTCAAAGTATTGTAGCTTTGGAGCCGTTTGGAGGTATGCACTGCTGAAGTTGAGTGCCTCGAGACAATGTAAAAATAATTGAAGCCCCCCCCCCCAGGAGGCCTAGATCAAACTGATTGTGAGTTTCTTACTTATTGGGTGGGTAGACATTTGTAAGCAGTCATTTTTGTTACAAGTATATTTTGTGCGTTTCTCACGCTATTTTTGTTGCCTTGGTGTGTTTGGCATTTCTGATACCTCCTGGGGTGCACAGTGGGCTGTGAGCACCCTCAAAACGGGCGTAATTCAAAAACGTACAATAAACCCAAAAACAATTGTAAAATGATATCCTCCCTTATGTTTTTGGGGTCGCAGAATACGAATTTGGCAATATTTTTTTTGTTCCTGTTTTGAGGGTGCTCACAGCCCACTGTGGGGTGTCGGCTCTTAGAGCAATTAGTGGCTGTGTCATATTGAGTAAAAATATACCAGCAAAGAGTTGGGCTGAGCACAGAGATCTCAGTTGTTATAAGACTTTGTTGAAGTAAAATGCCTGTGCTTGTTGCTGCTGTTTTCCCTGGTCACCCAAGAGATACCGGCTTCATTGACCTTACATTGACGATTATGAATATGATACCAAGTATTATGCAAATACGTAAGTTATCTAACTGAGTACACTGATACATGAATACTTGTTAGAATGTGCCTTGCTTTAGTTGTTTGAATGATATCTTGGTGCATTGTGCATGCAATGTACCTAGATGTGATTTTAATTGAGGGAGTGATTGTGATTAGTACAGTGGTTGCCATTTAATACACTCATTGTACATCTTGTCAGTAAGTCAGGACCCTATGGAGGACTCAAAGAGGTACCACTATGCAGTATGTGTGACGAGCCATACAGGCGATGATGTGGCCTCTCGGATAAATCTGTGTTGGTGCCTAGGGCGTTGCTGAACAGCGTTGCTAGTTGGCCATTGAAGATCATTCCGTTATACTGACACCGATGGGTGAACCACGGGGTAAATGTACTTGGGTCTGAAGCATCCCCACAGTTAGCCATGGCTGAAACTGCACAGCCCGAGACAGAGGCCTAATAGAACTGATTGAGATTGAGACAATTACGAGTTATTTACGAGCCTTGCATAGTCATTGAGTACCTAGTACATGTGTGTACTCAAAAGTGATTATTTTTATTACAGATCGTTTATCATCCATCCAAGTTCCAGCCAAGCCAGAACTACAGACCTGACAACCTCAATTGATTGATTGATTGATTGATTGATTCACGATATCAATTTAGATAATTTGCATATGCTTTTGATGGCGTTTTATTTTACCTGACAATAATTGCTTATGTTTAATAATTAATAAATAGTCGTGTGAATGGATAGCAGTGAACTTAGTGAGTTGCTTTAGATTAAGAATTTTTTTCATGTATTTTCTCATTGAATGGAAATTATATCTATTAGGCAATGTTTTATGGCAGTGAGTTCAGCAATAAAAATTGAGGCACAATTGTGAATTTTGAAACTGAGAACTTTGTCATTAATTGAGTAAGCATAACCAGTATGAATATTAGAAATTTTTGAACCATCTGTGAAGCATAAGTTATATTCAGTATAGTTTGATAACAGTTCTAAGTAATGACTCTTGATTAATAATGGGGAGTGATCATGTTTTGGGTAGTTTCTTAAGTAAAATTCCATCTGTATAGGTTTGAGAGACCAAGGGGGATAAGATATTGGTTGATGTATTAGGTTTTTTAGGTCAATTTGTAGGTTGTTCATATTTTTGATAAATTCTGGGATTGGACCTGATGTATGGAGGAAATGCTGAGAGCTGTAGACATTGAGTGACCTTTGAAGAGGGTTAGATGGATTATTTGCAACAGTTGTTAAGAATTTGTTTGTCATGAGAATTTTCCTAAAATCAGGAGGAAGCTCTGCAGCTTCACAATAAATACTATCAATTGGAGACGAATAGAGAGCACCTATGCAGATGCGCAAGGAGGAATTTTGAACAGTTTTGAGAATGTTAGTAGTTTTATTTGACAGGTTTGTAAAGCATGGACTTCCATATTCAATTTTACTACGTATCAGAGCTTTGTACAAGTGAAGTAATAGTTGGCGTGATGGGTTATACTTTGGATTTTTAACAATTTTTAGTAAATTTAGACGTTTGTTAAGTTGAGCTTTTATGTTGAGAAAATGAGGCGTCCAAGTAAGTTTTTTATCAAAAGTAAGTCCAAGGAATTTAGTTGGTTTGTAATGGCTATTTCCTGACGCATTTTCAAACGACTTTTTGAAACACTCTTTTACACATTGTAGCAAAAATTTGAGTGAAACCAAAAGACCTGACTTTGGCAATCATTGGCTAAAAAATGATACCTGCTGGCAAAAAAACCGAGGTTTTTAGATAATTTTTGAAAAAAATAAAATAAAATCTTTATAGCAATTGCAAGCATTTTTTCAAAAAGTGAAAATTTAACAATTTTTGGCAAGTCTTGGCAAAGAAATTACACTTTTTTGCAAAAAGAATTGCTAAAGAGCTAGAATTTTAAGCAATTTTTTGAATTTTTTTAGCAAAACAACGACAACCTTCGACCTTTTTGCAATTGTTGTTGAAAATGGAAGACATCTTTTTTTTCAATTTTTTGGTTCAAAAGCGAGACTTTTTGGCTTTTTCAGCACGAAACGAGAGTATCTGGCAATTTTGCCTACAAAGGTGAACTCTATTCCTACTTTGTCAGAAAGCCAGACTTGGACTGGAACACGCCCCGGTGCACGTAATCCCCCAAACCATCCATATTTTTTCGTCCTCATGAAACACACCCCTGCCATCGTAATTATCACCATTCCCACGCAAATCATTCTAAACCGATCATCTATATTCGATACACGAGTAATGGTTTTCAAAATAGCAGCCCAGGAAAAAAACACAACTTACAGCAGACTGCTGCAGCTGCGGATCTTTCTTCATAAAAATCAACATCTCACGTTTCACAAGAGCAAGAGCAAACAAAGCGAGCAACGTGAAAAATTTCAACAACTTTTTGCAAACCCTCGTCTTGCAATTCACGATCTTCACGACTCAACCAGCCATATCCTAATTAACCACCTAATCGGATTCGGTGTTGTTGCGGTACTCTCTTCGTGACCACATATTTCAAAAAAAAAAAGTACAAACGCTGCAACATCGAGTCGAGCACAAAAGCTTTGAACTTTCTAACATTGCATGGCGAGACAATAACGCTGCAGCTTATGTGCAATTCCAAGTTGATCTTCATATACGATTTAATATGTATACCAATCTGCAGTGAACAGGAATAAGTATAATCTCGTTTCTCTCACGTTTTATTATCAAACCACATGACCGCGTAAATCATTAATTCGTACATCGAGACAAAAAAAAGAAACACCTCGCAAATTGGATCTATCTACTATAAACAGAGATACTAGTACACACAATACAGATGCAAAAAAAAAAAATCATCTCGTAAAAAACAATACGCAGAATTGCAGACTTGAGGCCAATATACTCGAACTCGTCTCGTACTATACGAAGTACGAGTACCTCATGTTTGGCGAATAAAATACGCACCAGTCAAACACGATTCTAGCCGTTAGCTACCTATTAACACGGTAACCCACAATTTACACCGATAATTACCCACCACTCTGCGTACACAGAGGTACCTCATCACCCATACGTACACTTACCTCAGCCACAGATAACGACAACGTCACGCATCCTCCAACCACCATTTTTATACACACAAGTGCATTACCACCGAATGATAATGAGAATTCACGCGAGCAAAAAAAACACACACACAACTAACCAATCCGCAACTTCCTCGCGATCCTGTTTTTTCCGGGGTCATCGAAACATACCACAGTGTATGTAATTACTAATTCGACGATCACTGCTGCTGATCGCACGCCTAATTTATTGCTCGTTTCCGAGATCCATATCGCCAATCGTGATTCGCGTACTCGCCAAAAATTGGCTCGAGATTCGAACCAGTAAATTTTTCGTTTTCGTGAAATCGCTTTTCAGAAACGGAGTCTCGGATTTCGCAACGAAAGCGAAACGATGGATACTTTTCGATATACCGAAAACGTCATATTATTTGTACAGTACACTGTACGCCTTCTCGACTGGATTGCATTTAAAATGGCAATAATGAATGCCCCAATTTCGAACAAATAGAATAGAAATTTGCACGCGATATGATACTTACACCACGTAAGTATACGAATTTATATTGAAAAATAAAAGTCGAATGGGAAAAGTTTTTTTTTTGTTTTTACCCCAGTCATCGGTCGAATTTTATGCACGATGTTCAACTTTTCCTTTCATCGGTGTAATCAAAGAATATCGTCGTCAAGAGCACACTATAAAAAGCAGGTGAAATAAACGCAGAATGCATTAAGGGGGCAGTATCAAATGACGTCAAAAAGAACTGGGTAAGAATCGTGGCCATGAACCGGTCACTTGGCCCAACTTTTTCCCCCTCCTTCCTAATGTAAGTTTCAAAATCTCAAAATATGAAAAAAAATTTGAGAATTTGCATGTGACAATCATTTATTTTTCTATTATTTTTTTTACTCAAAAATCAGGCATGACATTCAACATTTTTCCATATTTTTTATCTATTTCTCAGTGACGAGAAAAATTTATTTTGAAAAAATCAAACTTAATAGAATGATGATAACACATTTATTTTGATCTATCAAACAGATCTCAGGGGCCCTAAAATCGTTTTATTTTGAATGCAGTGTTTCTCAATGATTACCACGAATTTTAGAACAAGGCATAGGGGTGAAATTTTATTAGATTCACTTGGCTTTGCTTCGTATCTCAAAATTTGCACTCCTCGAATTATTCTTCATTCGTCTGGTATGAATAGGATTCTTTTGGGATAGTCTGTGCTGATCTAAGGAGGGACAGCGAAATGTTTAAGCACTTTTTCAAAAAATAGGGCATTTGAATAACTCAAAATCCGTGACAAAAATTCACATAGGATTTTACCTTATAATTCTAAACGTTTGAGTCAAAATTTCAAAATAAGTTCATTTTATCAAAAATTTTCCTAATTGAAAAGCTTTGAAATTTAAAATGAACTTTGATAAGGTATTTCAGTCATAGAGTTCGAGATTTTCAACCAGCACTAGGGAAAAATTCCTAAAAAATAACGAAAAAAGTGTCCACAATTGAAAAAAACTATCTATACTGAAACATCATAAAAATATAATCGAATTCAAAAAATGACTATTACATATTGCCAGTTTAACAAAATTTTTGCAAAAAAGTTTGAAAAAATGTTTGTGGTAATTTAAACAATTTTCATAATAATATCCAACTAATTTGTTGCAAGATTTTGACGACATCAAAATTTATAAAATTATCAATATTTCTTCCAGCTTTCACGATGTTTCAAATTAACTTTCAAGAAACGTTTTACTAAAATTTTAATAATTTTTCATAATATTGTTCTAGATAAATATTTGAACGATCAGACGCCTTTTTGAATGTTCTTATTACATTACATATTGAAAGAAATCTATTTATAAAGTTCACCATTTTTTTAGTACTTCAAATAATTTTTGAAAATGTACGTATTTTTTCAAAATGGAAAAGGCCACGGAAATTTCTGAAGTTTTGCTTTTTTGGGCTTTCAGTTCCTTTAATTTTTAGCTTTTATGAAACAATACTTCTAGTTTTTTTCATTTTTCCACCAAATCCAAAAAAAAAAAAAATACTCCGGGAGCCCCACAAGTTGGAAAGCAATCAAACATTTTTCTTTTTATAATATCTTTCTTTTTTATTAATCCCCAAAAATATCAATATCCAAAAACCAAAAAGAGCAATCCAAACATCTAGAAGTCGCGAGTTTGAAGACAGTCCTGGATCAAGATATCTAAAATTGTATTTAGTAGCATTAGAGTAGCATAGAAAAACATAGCAATCTTCATTGTGGGCGGTCGGTGAGAAGCAAGCAGCAAGTGCGCTGACCGCCCCACAAATATCCCAATGTACTCACGATCTTTTAACTAGGGCCCCAACTTGTTGGGATCACCCCTAGGCGAAATCACTCCCCCTTCAAACTTCCCCCAGAGACGGGTCGGGGCCGGGGCCCGGTCTGCTGTCAGACAGGTATGCGTGAATAACGACTCCTGGAGCTTGGCAGAGATCGAGCCTTAGGCAACCGCCTAGGGGTCTGGGTCAGGGTGGACGATCCGTCGCACTCTCCCTCCCATTCCCCTTCCCGTCCCTCGTCTTAATCTTGGGGTGAAGGTATAGATTATATATAGAATAGTTAATATTAGTAACCCTAAGATTAAGATTGTTTTTTCTTTTTAAATAAATTAAACCCTCGGCGCGGCGTCTAGTGCGACCGAGGAGTTTACCAAAAAAAAAAAAAAAAAAAATCAAACATACCTATGAAAAAAAAAAATCAATTTATCCAAAAATGTTACGTTATTTTCAGTGTCAGAATTTGTATAAATAGTCCCTTTCTCAAGAAAAGCCCTTTCTTAGCGCTCCAAAACAACACTGGACCCCTCATAATAGAGGATCCTCAAGATGAAAAAATAATCAAAAAACGAAAAATCGATGCAAAAATCTTTTTAAAATTTCCCATCTTGGATAAAAACTCTTCTGAACGATCCCCTTTGGCTATTACTTAGAAGAAAACCTAGCTCCTTTAGATCACAGAACAACATCAGTTTTTTATGTAGAGAGCTAGAGACCCTCAAAATTGAGGAAAATAAAAAGAATGAGATTGAAATACGATAAAGGTGGTGAAATTTCCTTTCAAACTTCAATCTCTGTGTTAAAATTCTTCTAAATTATTCCCTTTTCAAAAACCTTTCCTCGTTCCCCAGTAATGTTGGTCTATGGTACCCTTATACATAGAAGTCCTCAAAGTGGGAAACGGAAGAGGGGGGGGGTAAATCGATTTGAATAGGCAAATTTTTTCAAATTCTTTATTTCTATGTTGGAATTCCTCTCAATATCCTAAAATATTCAATCAAATCATTGGGGAGGGAGGGGGGATAAAAACTATTGAATGAAACTTTTCAGGTAAAAAAAGATGAATACTAAAATTTTTAAAAAAACCGTTTCCAACTTTTTTTTGGGGGGGGGAGGGTTTCAAGTTTTTTTTCATCATGATGGTAGAGGAAACCACAACTGTTGAAAAAAAAACCTTTCTAACGAAAATAGACAAAATCTGAAGATGAAAAATGTAAAAACATGAAAATTTCGAATTTTTTCAAAAGAAATCTCAAGTTCTACTTTACATAATTTGAGAGCAGGGGAGGGGGGAGGGGGTCAAAACTATTAAATACTGCTTTTCCAATGAGAAACAAACCAAATTTCTACAATTCAACAATAAAAACTCCAAAATTTCATATTTTTGTCAGATTTTTGTCTTTTTTTTGAGAATTTGAATATTGGAGGCTACTAAAATTGGCAAAACAGAAATGAAAAAAAATCTATTTATGTACAAAGAATAAGGGTTACTTATTACTCCAAAGTACACATAGATTTCATGTCAGATGAACATCTAAAACTATTTTGTGATTTTTTTTCTATTTTAAATTTTCTACTCATTTTACCAAGTACCTAATGGAAAATTTCTACATTTTCGACGGATTTATCAACGATTTTGATCGAATTTTTCAGTTTTGAGTGAATTTTCGAACAAAGAAAAAATTCGTTCATAATACAATTTAGGAAACGAAAACTGAAAAAAAATATGGAAGGGATGAAAAAAAATATCGAGGAGGAAAAGCAAGAGATTGGTGAGAAGCATGAATAATTTAGACGTAGCAAAAGTGGCAGATGACTTTGTTTTTTATATCAGCTCCCAGTTCAAAGAAGGTGAAGAACTGAAGATAGTCAATTGGTGGGGAAAAAATGGGAAAAAATTGTATAATTCTCGATATGTGTAAGTATCTGTCTCATGATTCACGATCACAAACGACTGAATTTCCAGCATGATTCGTCCACGAATCATTTTTCACGTTCCGAGCACGAAATTGTACTTATGACTCTTCACTTTTCAACGTAATTAGTTCGATAACAAAATATCATCGATTCATCCTCCAACACCACATCATCACTTCTTCATTTATCTTGAATTCTCACCAAATAAGATATCGAATACACTACACCATATGGTCAAAATACAGATACAGATACACAATCACTACCTAGTACCTACCTCCTCCACCAGCATAAACTACTGCAACACATCCAGTCATCCAAACGTATTGAAAATCGTGAGAAATATCAAAACTTATACCGTTGTCCACTGCAAACATCCTTGAAGAAAACGATAATATGCGATGATAAGCGCCATGTCGAGCACACCGCACGTGCCTATGAATGCATTCAACACTCGGAATACCATTTCGCGTCACAGTACAGGCCACAGGCAAGGCATATTGTGCTAAAATGCGACAAAACTGCAGCATAAATACCAAGTACATACATACGAATCTCGGAATCTCTCTTCCAATCAGTACCTAAATCTACCTTTACTATCACGCAATGGTTTTACTAGAGGCATACACCATTTGCTTTCGTTCACTGTATCGAACCTCTCAATTTGTTATTCACGGATCTTCAACCCTTTTATTGATAAATTTACATCCCAGGAAGATATTTCTTCAACTCTCTCAGCAGACGAATAAATTTCAACAGTATACGTCTACGTAGCACTTCAACCTCGCATCTGTCACCGAGAATATCGCGTCGACATAGTAAGGGCAGGGGTACAATTTCACGCTATCTTGGACCAATAATGAGAACAATACCGGGGGTCACTATCACCACAACAGTCGACAGATAAACCGTGAAATTCAACGTCGACTGTCATGGCGATTTGGCAAATGATTACCTTGATGTAGGATTTTTCAAATTTACGTTTATTTTATGATGACGATGACGATGACGATGTTTTTCATATAGTCTAAGGCTACAGTTCGCCAAGAATAAAGTAGCATTTTCTTTATTGGCGCAATCAATTTCCTGGGTAATTGCGCCGAGCGAGCGTTCATTGACGATAATGATGAAATTACTCGTTCATACGCGATCGAAGACCGAAGTCGATGTATTGTAAAATAATATCGTCAATACCGAACGTATATACCTTGAATAATAAGGCAACACCTATAAAAACTATGCAGCTGTATTGCGAATGCGAACCAAAGCTTTCACAGTTACTTGACAACATACGTAGAGGCCAATAAACCAACGTCTTTCTGCAGCAAAGAAACGTGAGCAGCTTTTTCTCTCCAATACCCTGATCCGATTAAAAATTGCGAATTACCAAAACCAACCTCACTCTCTAGAGTCTCGACACAAACGACCACCTAAGGCTCGTCTCACAAATACTCATAGTCAGCTCTGAACTTTGTTTATTATAGGTTTTCACTTGGACGACTACTTATACCCATTTCTCCTCTATCTCATTCTTAGTCTTTTAGAAGTTTGTAAAGTCATAAATAATAAACCAAACACCGCACACCTCGTGTTATTCGAGATGGCCTGCTTACGTAGCGGCGTAATAAATACCCATGGCAATTTTTTCCCCTTTACTTTTTCCAAACATCCGACGACTTAGCATACGGATTATAGTACATTACTCATGTCATGCTACCGCATTCGACTTTGATATGTGAGAACTGATGGCTACAACCTTTCGGCGAGGCGGGTGCCATGGTTTGTGTAGGTCTTTACTTCTACGTCGTCGTATTTGTTGAAGAAAAAAAATAAAATAATAATAAAATCCGCTATAAGTATACGACTATACGTGTGCAATGTATAGAGAAATACTTCGTCAAGGCAGGTCATAACCCGCTGAGAGTATGTTGGTGGAAGCCCAATATGTGTCTGTTCTGTATGCATTCGAGCTTCGAGCATTTTCATAGCGTATACAATGAGTAGGTAGTGTAATGCACAACAAACCAGGGTATACATATTTATCTGGTTATAGAGATGACAGCTCTAATTCGGTTGAAAGAAAGTAAAACGTGACCCTTCTCTTCCATCTTATTCAATATCTAGAGTAAATGATACCTACGCTTTCAAATTGCCAACTAAAATTTCAGAAAGGACAGAGGACTGATCCAAGTAAATTGGGACAGCAACAATGTTCAAGCTGGGGGCAATAATTATGAGAATATGAGAACGCAGAAGATAGGAGAATGGATGATTTTAAACACTGACTAATAAGTGTGGGTGATTTACAATTTGGATAAATTTCTCCACTAAATACTACATAGTTATAAACTAGGATTGAAGACTCGTCAGATTTGTGATACTTCTTTGGAATACTCAAAAAAAATTCAAGATTTCGTCTCTCGCCAAAGGCGTAAATAAAGTCATCAAATCCAATTTCTTCGCATTTTCATGTGAGAAGTTGGACTAAAAAGTGAAAATTTTAACCTCAATTTTCTCAAAATGATTTTATTGGTTTCCAAAGCCAACTTTATAGAGATAGAACTTTGGCATGAAATTTCATCACCTGAAAAATTTTTCAATTCTCGGCTCAATGTTTTCATGATCTTTGAAAAAAAAATTCAATTTAACTGCTCACAAAGAAAAATTTTCATATTACAAAAAAATTGAGAAATAATCGAATTTTCAAAATCAAATTCCAAAAATGCGAACGATTTATTCCAAACTTAGCAAATGACTCTTTTGAATCGACTCATTTCTCGTGATTCCCTTAAAAATTTTCAACTGATTCCATCACAAACCGATTTTCTGTTCGTGGACGATTTTCTCAAAAATTAATTCCTCGTTCGCGAATGATTCTCTCAAAAATTCATTTCTCGTTTGCGAAAGATCCGTTCAAAATTCGAAAACTTACAAATGATTTTTATCTGAATCGACTAACTTCTCGCGAATGATTCTCTAAAAAATTGAATCCTCATTTGCGAACGATTCGTTCAAAATGCAAAAAACTTTCACATGATTATCTGTATCTCTGAATCGATTTTACTGTTCTCGAATGATTATACTTCCAAAACAGAATCCACAGAATTTCAAAACCAAAATGAAGGTGGACCTTTACAGATATTTTTTTGAAATGAAAAATGGGCCAATATCAAGCCCTTACCCCCTCCCCAAAAAATATCATGTGAACAAAATCAGCAACACAAATTTTAAGCATACATACAATCTTTGAAAAAATTATTTAAGAAATATCAAAAAAAAAAACAACACACATACACATCAAGACCTGAAAATTGGAAAAAATTGAGGGAAAAAAATGAAAAGTTGAAGTCTATAAGAATTTTTTAAAGAGTTTTCACATTTTCAAGTCAAAATCTATCCAAAAATAATAAATATTGTAAGTATAGGGGAAGCTAATGTGAGATTTGTTTTTAAAATTGTGGTTATTTTTAGACTAGAAGGATTATGACCAAGACTAATGAAAATTTTCACAACCTTCAATTTTTTTCCAATTTTTGGGAACTTTACACAATTGGAAGTAATTTTTTTAGGGGATCAGGCAAGGATTTTTTTTTGAAAAGTGGGTTATTTATAAGAATGTGACAGAAACGAGAAATCCCCCCCCCCCCAAAAATCACTGACTTTGATATACGATATACATGAATATCATGGGAAGGGGGGGGGAGTGTCTAACTTTTTGGTACTCCATACAAGGAGACCAGAATAGCTTGGAAAATCATGGATAATTTTTTCTTGGAAAAATAGTCATTAGAAGAAAAAAGGAAATTATTTCAGTTTTTTCACTTTTCTGAATTTTTGAACAAATTTTCCAATTTTTAATTTTTTTTTTTCATTTTATAGGCTTTTTAAAAAGTTTGTAAGTGTGTTTCGAGCAAACTATCAAAATTTATAACTTCTTCATTATCTACTTTTATGACTTTCATGACCATTGAGACACCTTGATTTTAATATACACCTATTTTAAACTTGAGAGTTAAGGGACTTCCTCACTTTTAAATTGAAGAGCTAAAATTTTTGGTTTCTTCATTTCATAAAAACCAACAACTGGGGGGGGGGGGGGGGGTAAAGCAAAAAAAATCGTAAAACTTACATGAGGGGTACTTACATAATTTTTTTTCTCGGCCTTAAATATCTAGTTTGAAATTCATTGCTCACCTGAAACAAACAAATAACATTCAATTATTAATTGATTGCTAATAAAATTACAAAATACACAAGGCACCACGAAAGAAGGGCCCTCGGACAAAAAGGGCTTTTTCCAAGTCTTTTCGAAAAAGAAGGACCATCGGGCAAAAAGATGTTGGTATACTTTTTGTGATTGCAAGAGCCTCTAACAAGAGGGTTAGAAGCCTTGAAGAATTAATTCTTCATTCGCGAAAGGATTCGTTAAAAATTGAATCCTCGTTTGAAAACGATTCGCTCAAAAATTTTCAATTAAGTAATTCCTTCACAAACCAATTTTTTTTTCGCTAACGATTTTCTCGAAAATCAATTCTCTCTTTGTACAAGATTCGTTCTAAATTCGAAACCTCGTAAATGAATCTAAAATTTTACAAGTGATTTTTTTAAAATCTATTTATTGTTCGTGAAGAACGATTATCTCAATAGTTGAATTTTCTCTCGCGAACTATTCGTTTAAAAATTTACAAGCAATTTCTTTGCAACTCGACTCAATAATTCACGAATGATTTTCACAACGATTGAATCTTCATTCGCGAACGATTTGTTCAACAATTTACAAGCAAATTCGTTTGAAAATTTCCAAATGAAAATGATTCCTCTTAAAAAACGATAAGTACATTGTTCGGAAGCAATTTTTTCAAAAATTGACTCATCGTTCACGAACGATTGGATCATAAATTTGGGAATCTTTTCTTTTTACAATAAAATCCGATCTTTTCTTTTTCCATACGAGTCGTTCGTGAACGATAGATGTACGAACGAGTTCTAATCTTTAACAAAATGACCATACAAAGATCGTATTCACTTTCCAATGAATCATCTGTGAAATTTTGAATTGATTTGGATTCCAGACTATACGTTTAAAAATCGTTCACGAACGATTCACCCATGTAATTTTGTAAAAAGGTCAATTGCATTATTTTTGAAACCTATGGGGTGAAATTTTTTAGCGCCTGTTTCCTGTGCTGCAATTCACGCTGAATTCCAAAGGTTTTCACTGATACAAAATGAGGGAAAGTATTTAAAAAATCGTGTAAAATCAACGTTAGTGCATTTGCTATTTCAAATTAATTTTTTAAAAAAACCCATAACTTGAATTAAATTGCACCATCTCTTCGCATTCAAGATGATTCAAACTTCAAACCCCTTACATTTGATACAATCGAGTTGAAAAATTCAGACCCTTTTTCAAGCCCAACTACAACAGCTACTTTTCACCTCACTCGAACACAATTATACGATGCGATACTTTCTCAAGTACGAATTTCGGTTCTTCACTTTCATTCTCACGTTCACGTACCACCCTCTTATCAGCTCATTACAATCATTCAAAAACAAACGAAACGATGCAAGGTGTACGAACTGTACGAGGGATAGCAGAGCATATCAAAATAGGGCACGTGCTCTGCCCACCTCTTCTCCCTGTGACATCATTCAAAACTTACATTCATTCGTTTTCGGCTCGATTCAACAACATTAGGGGTGAATTTCACTCTTCATTAACGGTACCATACCACACAAAGAAGTAAGCGTGCTTTGAATAGCTCGTCTAGACTCCGGGTATCGATTACTTCTACAAAGGGTTTCACTCTGACTCGCGACAAGAATCACTTAAGCCATAGTTACTATTATTACGAGTCTGCAAAAAAATCCGAAGGCAAAAATCGTGTAAAAAAGAGAATTATTATTACTATAGATAGTACAAAAATACAACGTCACAATGCATTACTATGGTGGTACCGTTTTGCTCGAATGATAACGCGGACGTGTAAAACACTCGGAACCGAACCGAACCGGTTAACGGTAACGATTTTGTCGCATCCGGAGATCCTTTACAACACGCTACTGGAATCTTCAATAGATTGAAAATGGAAAAAAAAACCTAAACAATCGACAATAAAGCACCAGTAGGTAAAGGTATGGCGAGTCGGAAAATAAATCAGTACACGCCGCGCCGTGTAGGTAGTTAGGTACTGACTGTTTTCTATGCAGCTGATTTTTTTCATCGTCGTCGTCGTCCTATCGGAACGAATTAAATTAAGAAGGCAAAAAAAATCATCATTAATTTCAAACTCCAAGATCAAATTTCCTATTCGAGAATGAGTTGGTTGCATAAAATAGGTATTCGGTTGGTAAATTAATAATAAGAAGAAAATTTGTGTCTGGGTATACGAGTAATACTAAATCGCAGCATCTTCCCACAACGACACGAGTAGGTGACGATGACGAACGTTGATTCGCATCATTTACACGGGCTCGGGCTCGGGCACGCCATCGCCACTCTCGCCACTCTTGTCATTATCATTATCGTCAAATTAACCGCATTATTAAACGTGTTAATCGAGCAAATTGCCGCCATTAATTTCACTTATACTTAGCCATCAGCAAGAGATAAACATCTTCATATGGCACCAGGCATGGCTATAATAAAGGGACACATCTCTTTCTTTTTTTCAAGGTACAGAAACTCTCATTGCACATAGAGATAGACAAGCCCACCTTTCTTCCGAAAGAATAAACTACGTGTGTCTAAATTAATCGAATATAAACGTGCGAGCAGGAAACCATTCGTTAAGTCTGTATGTGATTTTTTTTTTTTGTATTGGGCTCATTAAAAAGTTAACCACACATTCGATTTAGCGGAGGAAAAAATGAGAAAGAAAAGAGTTCGTTTTTAAATCATATACTCGTACACAGTACACACACACGTCGGATAATGCTACTCTGCCTTCGTCTTCATCTCGGAACCGGTTTCAATGATGTCTTTAGCTTTATCAGGCCACCACACACAGTACCACAGACTCGACCCAGAACTTAGAAAACTTCAGAGGTGTTCGAGAGAACGATTTGCATCTTGCGTAATGTATTTCTTTTCTTTTGGTACTCCTTCAATCATCTATTTTTCCTTCGATTGGTTTTCTTTTTCGAATACACGTACTCGATATCCTCGAGTAGATGCTTGTAATTATACTATAAAGCCTATAAAAATTGAGAGAAAAAAAGAGGATCGAATCGAAACAAGTGATAAACCTTAACAATGAACCAATATAGCGTGCAACGGTCCAATTAATTCGCACGCATTGTTACGGTTCATTTCGCATACTTAAATGAAAAAATATTACAATTAATGGCGAATGGTGTAGTAAGTATACAACATATTGATCTAGTCGAATTAAAACCCAAAATCAACGGTCTAATTTGATGTAAAATTCAAAATAATGTCAGAATTTAGTAAATTGAGTCTTTTTTCTCTATGATAATTGATTTATGCAGCATCGATTTTGAAAATAAAGCATAAAATCACACGAGCCAATCGTTCGCGAACGATTTACATTCGTTCACGAACAATTCGATCGTACTTATCAAAGAGAAGAAGAGCTGATTAGTAATTTCATTTCTAAAATTAACGATTCGCAAATTTATGATCGAATCGTTCGCGAACGATGGGTCAATTTTTTTCGAAAGTTGCCACCAACGAACAATGAATCGTTATACAGAGAAATATTTCAATTCTACCTAAAATGAACGATTCGTAAATTTATGATTGAATCGTTCGCGAACGATCGAACCAATTTGTAGAAAAATTATTTCGGAATTTTGGATGGTGATTGGATTTTAAAAAGAATCAGTCGAAAAAACGATGAGTCGATTTTTCAGAAAATTTTTCTAGAACAATAAAACGATGTACTTACAGGCTGGAAAGTTGGTAGCAAATTATCGAACAAATCGAAAATCGTTCGCGAATGAAGATACAATTTTTGAACGAATCGTTCGTGAAAAAAACCTGTATGAAAATTTTTAAAGGAAACGTTTGCGAAAGAGGAGTTCAACTTTCAAAGATTCGTTTGTAAATAATAAATCAATTAATTACTACATAGTAAAAAAATATCACCTTTACAAATATTTGAACAAATCGTTCGTGAACGAAGTTTCAACTTTGGAGGTAATTCAGAGAATCGTCACAACAACCAATGAATCGATTCAAAGAGAATTAGTTATGAATTTTTGAATGAATCGTTCGAGAACGAGAGATTACATTTTTAGGGAATCATTCACAAATTTATAAATCATGCAGTTCAAAGAAAATCATTCGGAAGTTTTTAAACGAATCGTTCGCAAAAGAGGAATTAATTTTTGAGAAAATTGGTCGCGAAGAAAAAAAATCGTAGAAAAATCACTTACTTGAAAACTTTTGAGCGAAACGTTCGCGAACGAGGATTAAATTTTTGAGAGAATCATCTTGAACAATAAATCGACTTGAAGAGAATCAGTTGTAGATTTTTGAGCGACGCGAATCGTTCGCGAACGAGGATTGAACGTAAGAGAGAATCATCGTGAACAATGAATCGATTTGAAGAGAATCAAGAGTAAATTCTTATATTCTAGAACGAATTTGCCAACGATCGAACGAACGATTAAATTCTCAAAGAATCATTCACAAATAAATCAATTCAAAGAGAATCATTTGGAAGTTATTGAAGAAATCGTTAGTGAACGAGGAATTGGGTTCGGAAAGAATCGTTCGTATAAGAAGATTTGGATTTGGAAAGAATCGTTCGCGAGTGAAAAATAACCTGCAGAGGAATTAATTGTAAATTTTTGGGCGGACCATTTGCGAACAAGGATTCAATTTCTGAGAGAATCGGTGTACACGGTAAATCGAATCGAAGTGAATTATTTCGAACGAATCGTTCGCGAACGAGGAATTACATTTTTAGAGAATCATTCACGAATAAATCAATTCAATTCACAAAGAATGATTTGAAAGCTTTTGAAGTTTGAACGAATCGTTCTCGAACAACGAATCAAATTCTAAAAGATTCGTTCGCGAACGAAATTTTTATCTAAGGAGGAATTGGGTACTTAACCGTAAGTGAACAATAATTCAATTTTTGTGAGATTAAGTCATTTTTTCCGCAAATTTTTGAACGAGTCCTTCGTAAAGGTCGACTGAGGGAACGAACAAAAGCAAAATTGGACCTTTCGGCAAAAATTAGGACTTTTCATTACAGTTTACGCCAAAAAGAGGATTGTTCGACACTTTTTTTTTATAAACGGAGTTTTCTGAAAATTTTGTCAAAAATTTGGTAATTCAAAACAAGACTTGCATTAACAATTTTGGAAAAAATAGGACTTTGGTGACCTACATAGAAAACCACTTTTTATTTCAGTCTATGAGTCCAACCTGAAACAAAATTTTTTATGACATTTTAGGCAGAAAACGAGACTTTATAAAAATTCAAAAAAACACGAACTATCTGGAAATTTTGGCAAAAAATACGAATTTTTTGGTAATTTTGACAAAAACCGGATGTTTGTTGACCAATTTTTTTCAAAAGAAAAACAAGTTTTACTAATTGACAAAAATTGGGACTTTTCGACAATTTTGACAAAAATGAGGTCTTTTTATAACAGTATTTTAACAAAAAAAATGAGGCTTTCTGATAATTTTCACAGAGAAACCGAAACCTATTTCGGTAATTTTGACAAAAATCAGAACTTTTTGGACAGGACAAAAATTGACCTAAAGCAATGGCAAAAATTCGGACTTTCAATAATTTCGGCAAAAATATCATTTTTTACAATTTCAGACAAATAAATCAGGAAATTTTGACGATTTTGACAAAAAATGCTTTCTGATGATTTTAGCAAAGAACAAGAATTTTTTTGACATAGACAAAAAACAAGGAATTTTAGACAAAAAAAAAAAGTATTTTAAACACAAATGGCAAAAACAGAACCTTTTCAAACTTTCGAATAACGAAAACAATAAGTTTATTTAAATTGCAAAATAAATTTGAATTATGAAAAATTTGAATATTTGACAAGAGTTCAAGGAACTCGAAATATGAAACATTTTCATGGTAAGAAGGTCAAAAAGCGAATGACCTGAAATCATAAAATTATTCTAGACGAAAACGTATCGAAATGAACAAAAAATTCAAGTCGCGTAATGGCCATTTACGTATGTATTTCCACACGAGGAAATAGCCAGAAATTTCAAATTTATTACGATAATTTATTACGTGAACATAAATTAAAGAATAACGTTACGAAAAATGAATAAAAATCAAATAACTAAAATACGTATCTCTACGTAACACTTCTTGACAATTTTGGCAAAAAAAACGTCTTCTTCAACTAACGCAGAAAACAGGACTTATAGCATTTTATCGGAAAGAGGGACGTTTTGACAATTCTGGCACAAAACAGAACCTCTATCGGAAAATTTAGGAAAAAACAACATTTTTTTGACAAAATTGAGGACTTTTTGACAATTATTTATCAGACAAGTTTGGAAAAAACAGAACTTCGATGGACAAAAATTAGGGCTGCTTGAAAAATTTTCCAATCCCCCCCCCCCAAAGGTGGTACATAGACGTACTCAACTTAACAATAGACAAAGAATTATTTCCGGCAACTACGAATTCTTCGATTTAAAAAAAAAAACACTTTTAAAGCTATTTTAAAACGTATAGTTACTTAAGCGTAGACATTAAAAATACAATTACCTATTAATGTTTTACGTTTTCTTGTGACTCATAGCAGTTTTTTCAATTGAGAAAAAATTTTCACACCGATTTCAAATTTTTATAAATTATAAGTATGGCAACCTTGCATCTGCATACTTTCGACAGAATTTTTAGTTCTCATTCAGAGCATCATCACATTCAACAATTTTCGAGCAATTGACGATTAAGATAGAAATGGATCATTAAAGGATCTTGACACACAGATTTTCATCCCATTTCTTCTTTTTCACAAGCTCCAAAAGCTCGCAAACCGCACAGACACTGCTCATTATGCTGATTTCGTTTTCAAACCTTTCTTCCTGCATATTGAAAAATACTTTTCACACTTCCACGAGCCACATCCCACGGATATTTAATGCCTCGCAGGCTCAGGCTCGAGCATACCATGCAATGGCATCAACAAAAATACCTTCGCAGTACACAGCCGCGGGCGTGTACCGTATCAGTCACGTTCGTCAATATAGCAGCGAAGATCATAAGGTTACAAAATGAAGATAGATGACGTTACAAAGAGATACAAACAGAGCAACAGAATGAGATAGAGAAAGGGCAAAGATGACACAGAGAGTTGTTGGCAGGTACTAGGCAATAATAGTACGCGTACTTGTACACTTCATAATACCTTTCCAGGCAACCAGAACACTATTCGATGAATGGTGCTGGGCTAACGATGGAGATGGCTGGCGGTGACAGAACTATACGACGACGACGTCACACTAGTACTCTTGTAACTCGGTCACCTAAGACCGGGCCTCCTCGGTATAACGTTCAATAACCAATCTTTTCTGGAAATATGAATCATATAATACGTACACACGCACAATACCTCTTCTGTGATTTTTTCCAATCAATTCCAAAACGAAATGAGACTCCGAGCGTGCAACTTCTTCTCAGGATATTGCTCTTTTACACGCGAAAGATGGCCGAAAAATAATCCATTAAATGATATCGTAGATGCATTCAACAAGAGGTATTATTTTTCATCGCTAATTGTCTACGGGCTAGTTGGGAGTACGCCCATAAGTCCATAAGCCCATATACACCTCATCATCGTCGTATGCACGCGAAAAAATTTTCAAATTGGCACCCTTTTTCGCTGTAAATTTACACACGAGAATTTTCCAATTAATTTTAACCGTTTGATTTCATGCATCCATCATGATAAATGAGTATTCTTTTTTTAATCATCTCTTTCGACTGCTTATACTCGTATAGGTAGGTACTTTCGTTCGCTAACACACCCAAAAAAAAAACAACAACATTCAATTACATCTTTTAAAATTCTCCGACGCTGCATAAAATGCGGAGCAATGTTAATTCTTTTTACGTAATATTTCGCCGCGTGTGTATGTGTATTTTATTACCGACAATGTAACCACTTTCGTTTAATTGCTACTTAGTTTTAAACAATTAAAAATTTCAATTTCACGATAATAATATACGTATATGCAGACGTACGAATGTATTTTTTGTTGTACAGTGTGTTTCGAAAGCACTGCTCAGTGTTGATAACTTTTTGATCGAGTCATTGAATGAGAACAGAGATGCGATCAGGACCACTCGAATGTCTTGAAAACAAAATTTCATGATTGACAATTTTGATTGTTATTTTTTTCATTTTCTACACAAAGCTTCTAATTTTTGGCAAAAATTGATTTTCTGGGTTGAAAAATTAAAAAAAAAACACCAAATTTTTCATCATAACCATTGAATAAAAATGAACTTCCCAAATTCAGCTCAAAATATCTAGCTCAAAAATAATTCAAATTTTTTCACACGACACTTGAATTTTTCCTAAAAAATAAATTTTCTGACTGCGATAAAAAATTTGAAAATTTCAATTTTCATCATCGATCGAAAAACTCAGTTACTAATTTGAGAAAAACAAAACGTTTTACGAAAAAAATGAAGAAAAATCAAAAGCGTTGTTTTTGCAAAGTGTCTCATAAACAAACTAGGTGAAGTAAGGTACATACATCAAGCAAAAACAGGACAAAATCAGGAATTTTTTTCAATGCTTAGAAAACGATAAAAATGAAAAGAAACATCCGAAGGAAGGAGGGGATGAATGAAAATTTTCAAAATTTGTTGAAAAAGAAAAGTAAACTTTATTTGTGATTTTGTCAAAAAAGCAACATTTTGGCCGGAAATTTTCTCAAAAATTTTCACCTGGTAGGAGGGGGGATCAGGTAAAAATTTATTCAAGACAAATATCAATTTTTTCGTGTCAAAATTCGTTCATTTGAACAAAAAATAAAAGAATGAGAAAATGAAATGAAATTTTAAAAATTTGATTGAAAAAATGAAAAATTTTGACAAAACAGCAGCACTTCTTGCAAGAAAATTTTCAAAAAAAATCAATTTGCTGGCGGCGAAAGCTCGAGTTATGATTTATTCGAGGCAACGTACAATTTCAATTTTTTCAGGTCAATTTTGAAAAAAAAACAAAGAGAACAAAATGAAAATATTAAAAGTATTATGGAAAAACAGGAAGTAGTAGGGCTTGGCTCGTAATTTTGTAAATTGAGTTGTATAGATTCATCGTAGTTAATATTCCTTCACTTTTAAAGAGAACTAGAAAAAAATTTAGAAAAAAAAATTCAAAATCCTGAAAGAAAATGCAAATATGTAAATGGAAAATTTAAAGTTTGATTGAAAAAATTCAAAAAAAAGCAGCACTTCTAGCAAGATAATTCACAAAAAAATAATCGATTGGATAGAGGAAGGGTCGAGTAAGTAATGATTTATTCGAGACAGTCAAAAAATGTTTCAGGTCCAAAAAAAAAAATTAATAACAGAATAAACTGAAAATTTTCAAAGTTTGATGGAGAAATAGGAAAAAGTATTGGACTTAAGGCTCGTAATTTTGTGAATTGGGTTGTAATATTTCACTTCACATACCAAAAAAAAAAAAACAACAATTTCTGACAGGAATTTTTTTCAAACGTTTCAATTGGGATCGAGGGGAGGAGATGATTCATTGTAGTTGATATTCTTTCATACGAGTATTTAAAGAGATCTGGAAAAAACATTGGGGGAATAATCAAAATTCTTAAAGAAAATGCAAATAAATGGAAAATTCAAAGTTTGATTGGAAAAAAAATCAGAACGTTTCCTCAATTTTGGTAAAAATAGCGACACTTTCAGCAAGACTCAAATTTTCACATAAGTACATATTTCAAAGGAGAGGGGAGGGGAGGAAGGTCAAAATTTATTCAAGTCAAAGTATTTCTGTATTCAAAAAGAATTGGAAAAATTGGAGATAAAAGAGGAATAAGCAAAATAATAGAATTTCAAAGATCGATTTGAAAACAAAAAAAAACAGGATTTTTAAGCAATTTTGCCAAAACAATTTTTTTCTCCAATTATGGTAATAAACCAGGTTTTTTTTACAAGTTCGTAAAAAAGAAGGATTTTCTGACAATTTTTGGAAAAAAAATACATTAGCAGGACACAAAAACGGGACAAAAGCAAGGAATGCAATACAAGAAGGTCCATTATGTACTATGAGACATCCCATTTTGAGATATTTGGAGCTGAAATTTGAAAACTTCATGTTATTTGAGCAATTTTTTTTCGACTTTGATCATCTGAATGAACCATTTTGAATGATTATGGCCGGATCTACCCTTTTGAATTTTTCGCAATTTCTCCCCTACAATATTCTTTGGGGTTACACGCCCCTCAAGTTATCATCAAAACATTGAAAAAATTAAAATATGGACATGAAAAACCCCATCTACAAAGTTTTAAAGGATCAAGTGAATTTTTTGATTTCTACAAAATTAACATAGAAATCTATAGTTTTAGAAACTTTAAAATGTTGATAAAACGAGCTTATTTAGCTTTCATGCTCCTTAGACAAAAAAAACTTGATTTTTGTGCATGAAAAAAATTGGTTGTCTTAACAAACAAATTTTTGATCTAAGGAATTTTCAAGTATTTCCAAAAAAAATTTATATTTTGAGGAATTTTCCTGGCAGATTCCAACATCACCATAGTTAAAATTTACTTAAATGAACTTCAAGAGATTCGTCGGATGCTTTTGATGAACTTTTTTAGTCCTCAAGATAGGTATTCTCAGCTTCTCTCTACTTCCTTTCGCCACAAACCAGAAAACTCATCAAACTGATAAATTTACCACAAAAATCGCAGGTAAATGGTCGAATCACACCTTTGATTCGAAACAAACCGATTCGTAAAATCGAGTAGAATTTTTCAAACACACTGTACACACGTTCGTTCCTCACTCACGTCATTATCCACTCTTATCGCACACATATTATTCGCAGCTACCGCAATCTTATCGCACGAATCTCCACAACAGTCGCACGTTTCCAGCAATAAAATTCACTCGTTCGGTGTTCTATCAATTGGTCATCTTTATTGTGCAGGAAACATTACAACAACCGTTGTTTGTTCGCTGATTACGATAATCATCGGCACAAAAACTATAGCACAGTAAAAAAAACTAACTGCAAATATTTATTTGCACATTTCGTCTTCTGACACTTGCCACAAGCTGGAGAGAAATTTTTTCCAAAAGTTGCAACTTTCTCATCCGCAAAACGAAATCAATTCGACGAAGAATAGAACTAGAAACTAAAATATTCAATTATAGGAGTCTAAAAATTGTGAAAATTTACGAGAAGGCGGATAAAATATTGCAAATAAAGTTTTGCTATCGACTGATCTCTATTCTCTAACCAATCTTCATTGCTTGTCTGCATCCTAATTTCATCACGAACAAAGTAAATAGAACCGTTTGAATTTTAAAAGCTTGTCACAGAATGATCGATCACCATAAATAGCTACCACCAAATGGTCAATAAAAGATGCTGGTTTCGTATAACTTTCATTTTTCATCAATCGTTTCACTAGAAGAGTCTCATTTGCACACACAACACGATGACAAATCATACGTAATTTATCATTACTTAAGTATTTGATGAAATAATAGTTCAAATTGTCGTCTTCGTTTCGATACGAGAGTATGGACGCCCAGACGTCGCCTTATAATAGGATACTTTTTTTTCCCATACCTACCTAAGGAGACAAATTGACAGCAAGAAAGAAGTAGGTACATTTTACAACGTCAAGAACAAACTCTTAGGGCAGTTTAAATCTATCAGGATGGCAATTTTCCGAATAAAGTAACTCTACTGGACTAGTAAATCTTCCGCAATTGTTTGTCCTATTTTTTGGAGGGAGAGGGGGGGGATTGACCAAACGAGAACCCAAAGAAATTGAGGTTCAACTCAAAAATAAGCACAATTTTGAATTTCTTCAAAATCACATGTTTTGAGATTTTGGCTAATTTTCTAAGGTGTCTATCAAACTTTTTGGCATGACTTTGCATGACCCTTTCTTTTGACAAAACACCAAGATTAGACCTGAGCATTTGACCTCTCCCCAACAAAAATTTTCAATTTTTATTGTTTGCTGGATTTCTTTTTTAGAGAAATTACTTGAAAAACGAACTTAGAAGGCCCAGAAGCAGGGATTTTGAATTTTGATACGTCACCTGAGAAATTTAGAGTTTGATTGATTTTTTAGCGCCCTCTTCCTCCCTGTGAAAATTTTCAAAATGGATTTTCGAGGTTTAAAAACCTATAATCAAATTTTTTGAAAAAAGTGCGTATTTTTGAAAATGAGAGATTTTGAAGTAGGTACCTAAAAATGTATTTATCGCTCGAAATAATCAGAAAATGAGGCGAAAAAATAGGGCATATACAATTTGGGCACAAGATAAGCAAGCACACCAGGGGGTCAGTAATGACACATACAAACTGGGCACATAAGAAAAAAAGAACGAAAGGAACGCATACAAATTGGGCACATTAGAATGAGCGAACAAAATCGAAAGGAACACATACAAATTGGGCACATTAGAAAAAATGAACGAAATCGAAAAGAAGCCATACTATTTCGACACACTAGAAAATAATCAAATAGGTAAAATAGATAGGACATGTATTCACACAATATTATGTTCTCAATAGATTTCATCTAAAGCAGATATGTACTTATCAAAAAAGTAGGTAGGTACTCTGGTAATTCATGTACTTATGTACATACACAGAATTAAACTCACATCCATCCATATTATCTGTATTAGAGTAAGTACCTACCTGAACTAGGTATGAACTCACTACTTAGGTAAATCAAGTTTCAGCTGAAATTTTGATAACAAATGCTCATCTGCATTACATTTTTCGTATTCATCACCATATTTACCTATTGTCAGTATGTCAGTATCAATTACGAGAGCTTCAAACTATGTTCTGTATTTATTCTTATTCGAAAATTCTTTTAAAATGAGTGAATGTGTCGTTTTATCGAAATCAGTGCGTGAAAAAGACGTTTTGTGGTATGGTAATTTTAAATTTACCAAGGGACGATTGCTGAAATTGACTGGAGAACAGCATTGGCGGTGTGCGAACAGGAAGTGCTCTTCGAATCTGAAAACTATGGGGACCACGTTTGTAATTACCGAACAGCCAAAAATGAGCACAACCATCCTCTTGTTTGAATGGTTCCTACATTTTTTACATTCAAGTTTTTAAATAAAAGTTTTAAATGCGAGGTTCATTCTTTCCTGTGTGCCCAGTTTGTATGTGCTCTTTTCGTTCTTTTTTTTCTAGTGTGCCCAGTTTGTATGTGCCCAATTTGTATGTGTCATTAGACGGCGATTTCTAGCAGTGTGCCCAGTTTGTATGCCAGGAGTGAGAATGTGCCCAAATTGTATATGCCCAAAAAATATACGTTTGAAATTACAGTAATTAATTCGTGATTTTCCAAAAATTAGCACTTTTTATTTACGTTTGTGAGAAACTTTTCTCGATTTGTTTTACCACCACTCCCTAAAATTGTTCATTTTTATGAAAAAAAAATCCTCTGAAAATTCCCCCCCCCCTCGAAATTGAGTCGTGTTAAAATGTTTAAAAAGTCCCCAAAAATCCAAAAAATTGGAAAATTTCAAAATTAAAATTATTGTCATGTTTCACGATCTCAATTCTTTGATTTGATCTATGTTCTTATCAGAAAAGTACTCCTATAGTTTCACCCTTTCCCCCTACAGATGATAAAAAGGTGGAACTTTGAGCACCCTCAAAAAATAAGAAAAATCGAAAAAGCTGAAATTTTCATTTTTTTTTCATTCTTGTCCATGGATTTTATCCACTTTCATTGGAAAAACAATATTCAATAGTTTTGACCCTCTTATACCCTCTTCCCCTCTTCTTGGATGACGAAAAAGATGGACTTGACCTCTACCTCTGCACCCCAATTCTTAAATACCGGGTACCTGTATGTAGAGAAATTTTGACATAAAAATCAAAAATTAAAAAAAGAATTCAAATTGAAAGAATTTATTTCAAATTTTTTGCAATTTTGAGGGTTCTTTATATGAAAGGATCAACATTTCTGGAGTCCCAAAGAAGGTTTTTGTGCAAGCAGGATTTCTTGGAAAAATTCTGACACTAAGATTGTAGTAAGTATACATAAAATGAAGGAAATTAGCACTTTGTTTTTATTCAAGCCCTAATTACGTTGATTTTTCTCAAATTCGGAAGTCTGTATACAAAAAAGCTGACATTTTTACATTTTTTGAAGGCTTGAGGGAGGTTTTTTTTTAAAAAAAGAGAGATCATGATTTCGGGGGTCATTTTTCCATTGAACTAACTTTTTCATACAACATATCTTTCGAAAATTATTCAAATTTTCATCAAAAATAATGAATTTGAATAATCTTTGAAAGATAGGTACATATAATTACTATGTACAGGATGCCCAGAAATATCGAGCACCCCTAAAAAAGTTTTCTACTAAAATACTTTGGTTGGTCACAGTGAATGATCACATGATTGGTTGTTGGACTGGAGAGATAACATTCCACCAATCTGCATCTATTTCACGTTGCCAACCTATATTTTTAATGAAAAACTTTCTTTGGGGTGCTCGATATTTTTGGGCACCCCGTATGTACATATGTAGTATGAAAAATTTAGTTGAATGGGAAAGGAAAATGAAAGAAGTCCGTTGGTCAGCGTGGGTCAGAATTTTCCCACGACAACGCCGTGAGAAAAACCTGAGCGTCGCGTTAGCGATCTTAAAAAAATTTCAAAATTCAAAATTTTATTATAGGAGCTAATAAAACTCAAAACTGGCAGCTAAAATTTTAATTGTGTGGTGCTTGGGCCAAAGGCTACCTACACTGAGATCACTTTCTACCCAAATCCTGTGGTGAGGGGGGGGACACATCATAACGTTCCTTATCCTTAGTAAGATAAATTTGGACGCAGAAATAAAAAATGTTTGGTGAACTGATTTTTTTTCTTCATTTTTTTCAACTTTCGGAGGAAGTGACAAGGCTTCCAGTATAACTTTTCGAAGGAAAAACAAAAACGGAATTATTTTATCATAATAACATAATATACAACAATTTCAAAAATTGAGATGACAAATAAACGAAACTTCTAAACAACACCCACCTCATATCGGATGTACGACTCGTGCATTCTGATCTATAAACAAACATTCTTTATTCCAACCACCAACATGCGAAACTTCAATAATTAGCCAATTTACTGCCATTACATCCTATTAATAGACCCATAAATCACCTGCAATCAAACAGAATCAGACAGAATTCCTCTCTCAGATCCGAACAAAGTACAAATAAAACTCCATACTGTATATAAATCTCATCCACACGTTACGGTTATTCACCTAGTAGCTATGTAGGCAGAGGTAAACCAAAATCAAACCTTATGGAAAAAACAAAACCTGAAAATAAAATGTCATCGGCACATCCAGCTTCGATCACATACCATCTAATTAAACCGAGCGTATTTAAATTTTCAAACCGAAACATAATTAGTCACTGACAAATTGTAATCGTGATGATGCGAAAAACACCCACAATCAATTAAAATAAATCAAGCGTGAAATAAATACGAAGAGTCGATTTCGACAAGTCAGTTTCAGTTTGCATTAAAATGTAACCAAATTGTAAATTTGTAATGCAGTTCTACATAGTTCTATCGTCGGTACTCGAATCATGATTCTCAACACTCCGAACACTATTTAAAATTCTGTACGCAAATCTTCGATACCTCTTGTAAACCGAATACCGAAATAGAAGCTTTCTTAGAAACCAGTTGATCGTATTGTTGGCAATTCGAGTATTGAATTATTGATCGGTGGAAATTCGGCTATACTACGATGCCGGTAATGCTACGGTATCGATATGGAGTTCGTTCAATTTCAAGATACTTAATAATGAAATTTGATACTCGTACGTGGTATATTTTCCAAGGTGTTTTCAACCCATCGAATATATGTACAGCAATTCTTAGCACATTGGTAAACATTCGTGCTAATAGTGTAAACAACACATTACGCGGTAATTAAATCTCAGCAACTGATCCACAACGAATCTCGATTCTATGTTACGGTTTTCAGCACAGTTTCAGAATAAGATGGAATATTATGATTTCAACAAATTATCGAAATCTGAAATTTGAAAGCATTACAACGAAAGTGTTCTCAAGTCGTCGACTACAACAATACAAGGGAGTGAATGAGATCGCATTATCATACCGAAGAATTAGAATATTTAACTAAAACATACGAGATTATTTTGACAGAAGTGATGCTACGAAGTAGAGTAATAATTTTAATAGATTATTTTTACCTGTCTTTGTGATGTTGAAATGATTCGGTCACCGGAATGTAAAAAAGTATGACATAACTTCCAAACAATTCGCACAAACAACAATCACGCAACAATCACTTGATACTTATGTATGATTTTAAATCACCTACACAAACGATTAACTTTTAACTATTTAAATGAAATTATTAACTATTATTTTATACTTTTACAATTATAAAACTTTATCGAAAGAAATAATTACTCATACTAACTGTAAACAAGCAACAACCAGGTACAACACCAACACCCAAATCAAATATTCACGGGATTACAACAGACACTGCCACTCTACTGGAGTAATAACAATTCATTGGAATGCGCAATGGATGACAGGTTTTCAATGTGAAATAGGTAAACAGGTGGAAAAATGATCTGATTGGATATTCGAGTGGAGGGGGAGAGAAATACCTACATTAATGTACTACCAAAAGTAGTCGAATGGAGCGCTAGTATAGACGGTTTGAGTTATACTTTAGTTTTTATCCAAATTTTCTTTCTCTTTTCGTAAAATTCAAGTTCTGTTGCAAGGATAAAATAATAATAGCAAAGAAAATTCGAATAATAATGAAAAAGAAATAATCTCGACATAATCATCAATCATGTCAACTTTTTGAACTTTTATTCAACTCAACACAGAAGTTAAATTTTCTTTTCGAAGAACAAGCGAGCGTTTCAGTTCTGAAAAACGAAAGAAAATTTCAAGAAAATATGTAACAAACGAATAATTATATTTTGAAAAGGAAACATTATCAGATGAAAACGAACGTTTTCCATCAAAATACCAATACAAAATCGACAATAAAAATAGTCTAATACAAAATTTTGTTCAGAATGAGGAATGAGGACGATGACAAACCATGTCCCATTTCACCATAATACGTAGCTCATAGCTTCGATTCAATAAAGCAACCTAATGAATTACAATGAGTGAGGACTTTGAATCCATCAGAGAAAATTCCAATTCCATCTGTGACTGACAACCAAAAAAACCAAAAATTGAACTATGTACTTGACTTCATTCGTAACTGTCGCACTACATTTTGACTAGTACACATTGTATTCCCATCAAAAGCGACACAAGATTGTACACTGTTCTATTCGATCACGTTTTCTCAACGAGGGTGGCAAAAATTAGTCACTGAGTGGAGGGGGAAGGGTGTTTCGCAGTTGAATATTCAACGATTAATTGAGTAGATTCTTCACCAGTAAATCTTGCGCATTATTTCAAAGTACTTATGCGATAATCTCGATTCAGGACGAATGTTACGAGACCTATACGATGATACGGAGCTCTTCGGGATCATTTTTCTTATGTTGCGAAGTAAAATCTGTGAGAAAAAATGATCAATTTACATATCGGTATCTATACTAAGAGCGGAGTAATTCTGATCGTTATCATTATTCATCGGATCATTTTCTTCGAACGATACAACAGAACTCTCCGGATTCTGAGTCCAAGCAGTCTTCTTAAACTTGGGTTTATGTTCTTCGCTCGTTATTTTAATACTCTCCACTAACTCAGATCCTGAAAGAGAAGCTCATTTTATAAACATTTCTTCTGAATCATGAACATAATACAGTACTTTACAGTCTAACCGGCAAAAAGTGTTCGATTGGTTGGCATTTTTGCGGCCCAAAAACATTCAGGTGGCTTTTCATTTTTAAAGGCATAGGTTTATTATGTCAGAAAATACGTATTTCAGATTTTCGTAGTTGCACAATAGGACGGTGGAGCGTAAACAACACCAACCTCCAAAAAATAACTTTATCAATACATTGAAAGTTTTCAAAATTTAACCAAATTTCAAAGCTGTGATTTTTCAAAAACTTTCAAAAAGTTCTGATATTATAAATTATTGATTATCTTCTGGAATATTAACTCATTTTGATATGTAGCATGACAAATTTTTCAAACTTCCAAAAATCGTGAACTTCATTTTGGGCTCGAAATTCTTCAAAAGTGCCTGAAAAGCATTTTCATCAAAATATTTGAATTTTTCGCGAAATTTCAACTCATTTTGATAGGTCACATGACCCTTTTTACAGAATTTAGAAATAATGAACTTATGAACTCAAAACTCTTTTAAAAAGCTCAAAAAAGTTATAATTGATGGAATTTTTCATTCTCTCACGAAATGTTGAACCATTTTGATAGGTCGCATGATACCTTTTCGAATTGAAGATAATAACCCAATTTTGGGACCACAATTTTTCAAAAATGCTAAAACACATTTTTGGGACCCCAAGCATGTAAGCCAAGTTTGATTTTTAGAGCACTTTTTACCCATTGGACTGAAACGTACCTTCAAACGGTTCCTCGTGATCAACCAACTGCTCAATTACGTAATTAAGTAAAGTGGTCGTGAACGAATCGTTTCTGCGAAGTCCTAATGATTTATGCAATGCTTCAACAGCTTCGCTGATATTGCCACATAACGAATGAACTAAACCGATTGAAGTTAACGTAGATGCGTTCAACGGGGAAAATAATAAAGCCTGAAAAAAATCCACGTTGAATAAAATCACGCTAAATAAATTCACAACGATGAAAATTGACGTACTTGTTGGTGGTATTCTAGAGCTTTATCGTGTTTTTTTAATTTTCTCGAAACGTGTCCTAAATTATTGAACAAAGGTTCCCATTTATTCGCTAGTAAAGGTTCTTTTATTTCTTTCAAGCGGTTCAATGTCTCCAAAAAGTAATGTTCAGCTTTATCGAATCTATATTAAAATAATCATAATCAATTTTCGTTATCGAACAAGCAGCAAAAAAAAAACAATTTGAGTGAATTCGATTTTTACCTATGATTTTGATACGCTATGACACCCATTTCATGCATCACAAATGGATCTTTAGGAGCTAGAAGCCTCGCTTCTTGGAAATACCTATTTGCTAATACTGTATTACTCGTTAATCCGCATTCTAATCCAATATACAATAATGGTAAATAACATCTGGAATTAGAAATCTAATTAAAATCCATTTCAAAGTACATAGACAAATTTTGCAAAAAATATTCATACCCTTTCATGAGTTGCGAAGCCTTAAAATACGCAGCCATCGCTTGATCGTGTTCATTATCTGCGGCAAATGAGTGCCCATATGCTAACCAAGCTGCACCGAACATGTTATCAACCAATGTCGCTTTGCTCAAATACCTTCTAGCCGAATCGTGTTTCCCTATTAAATAATAATAGCATCCTACAGCCAGCCACGATATCGCTGCTTCGGGATGTACATCAACTAATTCGTGAGCCAAGTAGAATAATTCTGCAAAAATTGAATTTCAAATGAGCACAGAATGATGGATTTGAACATCTCTCGGGCAAATACTCACTATTACTGTATCCAAGTTCAACCGAACAGGCGATATGAGTCATTAAACAACCCGTATGATATCTGTCTTTTTTCAATACCCTGTAAAAAAGAAATGGCAGCTATGACAGAAAATTCATCAGATCAAAATGCTAGAAAGCTCAACCTTCTCAACTTACATTTCAGTCAATTCGATGCATTCTTTATAAGAACAATTATAATATAATCTTTCCGCTTCTGAAGCAAGTACATCAGGATTTGTTTCAAGAGCTGGTACTAACGTAATTGAAACATCCGGAGGTAACAGACTATCGCCGATATAAGATTTCAGTAAAGTTTGATAAAGCGGTTTGGTAATTACATCTTCGACGCTGTCGTTGTTTTCTTGAGACGTGAATGATTCTAATAAATTTTGAGCTGAAAAAAAAACAACAACAGCAGTGGTAAAAATACTCGTGAAAATTAAATGTATCAAGTTGTTAGAGCGATGGATACCTTCTAAACTAGTCAATAAACCATGTTGCAGCAATGCATTCAGAGCCTCGAAACAGTTGATATTATTACGCAGAGCTTCTTTATAACAATCAGTAGCTAAATTTCGATTATCCAGTGCTTCGTAAACTTGACCTTTCAACGTTAACAAAGCGCTTCGTAACTGTAACACATCAAATGCTATAAAATCTGAGGGAAATGACAGCTAAATAAAGTTAATGAATCTTACACTTCCACATTCTTCTTCCGGTACATTGAAAAGGTTATGTAACGAGTCTTGATCCAAGTTGTTAAACGTACGAGAAGTTGTAGAGTGTTTTTTATCAGCGACGTCTTCATTCATCAACATACTTAGAGCTTCGGAGTATTCTTTCACTTCGATTAAACATTTTATCACAATGTATCGGCAATAAATATCAGTCTGTGGAATAAATAATCGATATAATAACTCGAGGAGAATTGTGCAATACTGTAAATTTGTTTTACCACATTATTACCTTATCCAAACCCATATTCTGTACCAATAAAATAGCTCTGCGATACTGCTTCATCGCATAGACACATCTTGCTTGAAAATATACGTCTCGAGGTTCGTTATTACTCAAAGAGGACACTTTGTCTGCCCAAAATAACGCCGTGCTGTACAGATCCTGAAAAAAAACAGATATTATAAAGTGAAAGATACTGAGTTAGAGTGATGATGATTTACTTACGAGATCAAAATGCTTCTTTGCCAGCTGTCGGCATTTATCGATATTCCCTTCGGAGGATACCTGCATCTCAATATCGCTATTTCCGGCCATGGAAAATCTATTTTCAAATCAACAGTTGACTTGAAGGAAACTAGATATTGGTAAATTGTACGAATTGTACGAATGATGGTTGTCTGAATTTTACGTCAAGAACATAATTCTAGACGTTCATTCGCGGATTATAGTTCTGAGTTGTGAATTTTGATACCCTCGGTGACTAAATTTTGAGGAAATCAAACGTTTTTCATCAAAAATTGCACTTAAATTATCAAAAAGCGGTATTACTTATCACGTTTTGAGGTTCGTTCGTTGAAAATTCAAAATTTCAAAGAAAAACAAAGAAAATTGCTTCAATTGGCTGCACTGACTGTTCTGATTAAATGAAATTTTAGAAAGAAGCCAAAGAACTGAAAGAAGCGAAAGAGAAGAAAGTTCAATAATCAATTTCAATGGGAAAAATGAAAAAAGTCACTAAAATAATTGAATAGCTCAAAGTTTACGTTTTGACGTGCTTTAGAAGTTTAGAACTTGAAGTTTCAAAGTTTAAAAAGAAAATAACATATAAAACTATGTAATTGGTCACACTGGCCGCGTCTTATCAAACAAAATTTTGGAATGGAGGGGAAAAGAGGAAAATGCAACTTTGATAAAAAAAATTGATGCAAACTGAAAAACCCGCTGAAAAAATTGAATAAATTCGAACTTTCTAAGATGTATTGAGGTAATTTAAATACTTGAATAAGTTCAGAATGGAATGTGAAAATATAAACGACGTCGTACGGCTTTCACTTCTACATGAATTTCCAATATTGAACTCGGTAAGTGCGACATTATTGCGATACTATTTTGATGTTGATTTTTCATTTTTTCCCCCTTCATGTATGTTTTAGAGAAATGAAGAAATACCCAACAGCGATTATATCCTTCCGTTTAACAAACTGAAGGAACTGTTGATCGAAAGAAAGTTACTCAACTTTGCTTACGAACTTGTAAATCTGAAGCTAGAAGAAGATATTCGTAAAAACGTTGTTCCTCAGTTCGTAGATAATTTCAAAGAGAAATGTGATACTTTGGAAGGATTTAGAAAATTTCAAGAGAGTGTGAAGCATCTTTACGTATCCGTTTCGCGAATACTTCCTTTATTGCAAAAGTTAGAAGAACTCAAACGTAATGATACTCAGTTTGAAAACAACACATCGGTTTCAAAAAGCGCTATCGAATCGTATAAAATCACCCTGATCGGTACGATACTGTTCGATTTACCGAATGGATATTCGTCTATTATACAGAACTTTTATTGCGTAGCATTCAAAGCATTTTGTAATTGTAGTTATCCTGCTCATGGTAAATATACGATTCATTGTACCTATCTCAATATTTGATTGAAGCAGTAAAATCACGCTGAAATTTTTGTATTCTAGCTGGAATTATTGTTAAATGTTCCGAGCATCGGGATCAAAGCTGCTGTAAATGTAAGCAAGCCTTGGGTGCATTCGATTGTGTAAACAAGTGAGTAATTTTATTTGGGAAGTGGCTTCAGATTATTATTTTAGGCTGGAATAATCTAAAATTTTCAATTGCAGAGTTCTAAGTGAAATCGGCCTATTAGAGAAGCTTGTCGGATCAACGTTGACAATGTTGGTTGAAAAATGGACTGAATTTCACGTTGATAAAAATTTTCGAGGAGCATTTGATACTTCCAATATCAACACTATTGAGAAAGTAAGTATTCTTCCAATCACAAGATGAAAATTTACCAAAGAATTTGAAATTCTAATAGAAACTTGTTACAGTGGATCAAAGATGTAATCTTGGTATGGCTTTCGAGAATTTATAAAATTGGTAAAATCCATTCGAAGAAGAGACAACAAGCTGTAGACAAAATAGTAGCAACTTTCAAAGATAGATTACTGCATTTCGTATACGAAACCTATGGCAAGCTCTTAATTGATCAATTGTTTAATATTATAGTTGGTAAGTAAAGTACAACATATTTCCAAAGTCGTCTCGAATTTCACTAATGATTTAATTCTTCAGAATATCCGGATTCGTATAACGCCATCGAAGACTTACGAATTTGCTTACAAAGAAATAATCTACAATCGTTGTTGATTGAAAAGACTAAAGGATCTTTTGTAACGAGATTACTACATCCTGGAGTGAACACTCCTGACATATTGACTGCCTATATTGCTTCCATTCACGCTTTACAGCAATTGGATCCATCAGGAATGCTTTTAGATGCTATTACGAGTCCTATAAGGTAATATAGGCTAATCGTTTTGAACGAAACAATACTTCAAAATTGCCAATTTTCAACTCTAAACTTTCAGAACGTATTTACGAAACCGTGAAGATACTGTACATTGCATGGTTACCAGTTTAACCGAAGAAGGAGCTACTGATTTATCAGATGAATTAACAGGCTGTAAAAAAATAACCTTGTGTGATGTCGTAGCTACTGTTGAAGATGATATGGAAAATTGGGAGAACTGGGTACCTGACCCCATCGAAGTTGTTCCAGGTACCAGCATTTTCCTCAAGGAAATAAATTATTTGAATTTCTGTAAATTCATTGAGATGTTTTTTTACAGGTACGAGTGAAAAAAGAGACCATTCTGCGGATATCATTACGATGCTGGTGAATGTTTTCGGTAGCAGGCAATTATTCATTGATGAATATAGGAAATTACTAGCTGATCGATTTTTAACTCAATTTACCTACAATACTGATAAAGAAATTAGGAATCTAGAATTATTGAAATTGAGGTTAGTAAATTTTCTGTATGATTTTATTTTCTTGTGATCTTTTAATCATACGATATTATTTTATAGATTTGGTGATTCTGAATTGAATAAATGCGAAGTTATGTTGAAAGATATTCACGATTCGTTCAGAATTGGTAATCATTTGCAATCTGATCCAGCTTACGGAATTAAAGATTTGGTAAATAAATCATAAATAATGAATTAATTTTTGTTTCAAATTTATTTTATTAAAAGTGATTATTTTTTTTTAGGAATTTCATGTTCGTGGTATGGTTCTTTCAGCGTATTTCTGGCCTCCCTTTAAAGATAATAATTTAGAATTACCTGCTAAAGTGACCGAACATTTAGATGTTTATACAAAAGCATTCGAGACATATAAGGTAATACATTTTTATTTCATCCAGTTACTAAAAGTTCTTCGTATAAAATTGTCATTGAATTTCAGAGTAATCGAACCTTATCTTGGAAATCTCACTTGGGCACAGTAAATTTAGAAATCGAATTAAAAGATCGAAAATTAGACTTGACCGTATCTCCTGTTCATGCAACGATAATTTGGCATTTTCAAGATAAAAGTATGTTTTTTCATTTTTAAATCGAAGTCATTTCATAAAAGATATGAGCAATAAGAACGGAACTGTTTACAGGTGAATGGCATCTAACCGACTTGAGCCAAGTAACAATGGTCTCGTGCTCAGTATTAAGACGAAAAATATCATTTTGGCAATCTCAAGGAGTGCTCATGGAAACAGCTCCGGATCATTACGTAGTCGTAGAAGAAAGCTCGAATTTGAATAGTAAACCGAGACCTGCCATACCTATGAATATATTATACGAAGAAGATGAAACCGAAAGCGCCGTCGCTTCAGCTCAAGATCAAAGAGATGAAGAACTTCAGGTTTTTTGGTCTTATATCGTCGGCATGTTGACCAATTTGGAATCGTTAACGTTGGAAAGAATACATCAAATGTTGAAAATGTTCGCTTCGCAAGGTTCTGCTACGAAGGAAGTATCCGCCCAGCAGCTTAAACATTTTTTGGATAAAAAAGTCAAAGAGCATTTGTTAATCGTATCTGGTGGATTTTATAAGTTGGCTACGAAATAATTATTTTGGTTCTTTAATGTTTGATTCATTTTTTCTTTTGTACTTTTTCGAATTTCATGTTTTGTTTCAAGTGTAAAGTACATTTTTATTTATACGTCGTACGAGTAATAATCAGTTTTGCGTGTTCATTTTGTAGCTGGAAATTAAAGAGATGTTTTAAATGAGGAAGTATGGTATTTTTCTCGTTTAATATTTACTCGTGCGTGTTAGTATAATGAATTATACTCTAATGTGTAGATTGATTGCTCTGCGTTGAGTATTGAAAAACTGGTTTCTTTTTGCAAAAGAATTCAAAATTTAATGGAAAATAACGTAGTTTTTATAACATCAAAACGAAGGAATAAAACACGTAAACGAAGTAATATTTTAAAAGAGTAATCGACAATTGGAAGTAAATCATGTTACTAAATTCTTTCAACAACTCCTATTGATTTCAATCTAGACGGAAATTTGTTCAATTGCAGCTTCTCAACTGCAGCTCTTAATCAAAGATCCTATCATCGGGTGGCAAATCTTCAACGTATAGGTAACTTGAAAAACAACCGATAGATTTACTTTTTATGATAGGTATCGTTGTTTTATAAGAAAAAAAATGCCACGAAACTTACATAAGCTACATTAAATACTTATCGTACTTATTCAAATTGAAGCATTACATGATATGTTGAGTTGAATATTTTTTCTTCGGTTTTGATTCGTAATTTCAATGAAATACACGATATCTTCCTCAGGCATTACTGTAGAATCAAAATCAAAGAACTAAATTTCGACGAAGCATTCGGAAATTGGAATTCTAATGTTAGATTGGATTACATAGTTGAGTTCGAGCTTTTATCATCTTCTACTGTATATTTATCTGTTTTGAAATACGTAAATATGAAAGACGAAAAGGCATGAGAGTATTTTCTTTCAAGACTACTTCTCTAAAAGAATAAGAAAATATGTGACATCTTTTCTTCTCGCCATAATTGTTTCAAAAAGCGAATAAAGATTTCGAAGTGATAACGAAACATTTGCAGATTTTCTCTTCGTTTTGACCGTTAAATTCTTGTGACCGAAACTTTTTCATCTAAAGAATTAAAGCGTGTCTATCTAATAATACGGGCATAATGAAAGATTTTATTTATTCAAGACGATCGTGAATTCGTGATTACGTCTTTAGATATTAAATCTCAAAAGTATCTATACAAGAATATTACCTATACGTATCTTTTCGTGAAATTCAGGATTTCCAGATGATCTGAATCTTAATTAGTTTCATATTGAATATTAAAACGTTGAATTATGAAAGATAATAAGTGCTTATTCTACAGAATTTGCACTTTTGCAGTACGTACCTACTGAACTGATAACGAAAAGACGAGAATTTTATTCCTCAAACGGCCTTAAAAACACATTCTTTACACGATACAAAAGCTGAAAATGCATTTCCCACTTCCATGAATAATTCTAAATCAATTTATTACGATCAATTTTCCATTTCTAGCTGAAAAACGATGAAAAACAAAAGTTCCCGTTACGCTTCGAATTTCTGTTTACTTTATCAACCCCCTCCGCGCCGCGCGCACCTTTCGCTCAGCTAGGGAACTAAAGCTCAACGCAGTAACGGGTTTTGTATTACTCCGCCATTTTATTTCAGTCGTTGAGAAACTTTCTTACGTTGCGCTCAATATGTACTTAAATTTTATTAATTAATACGATATTTAGCATTTATTTTTACTAAAATGTTTCGTAAATTCGATTTTGAATATTATTACGCTCGATTATTCGGTATTTTCTTCGCGAACGTGTTGTTTTTTGCGGAACTATGTTTTTTTGATCCTGACCGAGCCGTTAACCGTCATTTTGACAGTTAGCTTTTCAAGTCTGAACCTTGCAAGTACGTCTCCGAGTTTTCGGTTATTAATTTGGTTTATTCGCGTAATTTTGTTAATATTTTTGGGTAATTTTGTGCAGTTTAGTGCCTCGAAGTGAACGAAAGTATATAAAGTTCGATTTTTTTCTCTTTGCCGGTGTTTTTCATTGAAGAAGTGCGTATTCGTTTGCAACTGCGACGGTTAATCTCTCGCGAATTGTTTCTCGTAAATTCATCGGATCTTCTAGGTATGCTTAGAAAGTGATTTGTGGTGATTTGATTTAAATCACGATAACCTACGTATTATTTTCGCGTTTTCTAGTTCCCGGTTGTTTTTGACGGCGTTCTTAGTGATCTTGTGGTATTTCGATGCGTATCTAATCTACATCTACGTGTTTTCCGGCGCCCAGTAGTCTGCCAGTTGAAAGCTGATTCATCATGATTATGTCCAGATTTTCTTCGCTTAATCGGTGAGTAATTATTCAATTATTATTACTCAAATGTGTTTTGAATATCTGTCTACGACATTTCAATGCGTAAATTTCGTTCGTGTTGTTCGTTTTTTATTCTGAATTTCTAGCGTAGTGTGTTTAACGACGAAATCACACACGTTCCTACTCGAGTGATGAATTTTCTTCGCGTTTTCTTTTCTCATTTTCGATCAAATTCTACACGTTGTGTTTTGTAATCTCGTATCGTTTCTTGATTCACTATTTACGTAAAATTATTAATATTCGCGTTCCGGTACCTATTTATATCCCCGTAATTCATCTGTTCGTTTCGTTTAATGTGTTTTTTAACGAATCGTTCGGTGTTCCGGTGTGTCTGACGGTGAAATTGTTCGTTATATTTTCTACTCGGGTGAATTTTCTCCGTGTTCTTTCGTTCATTGAGCTACCAAATTTCAAAGTTTTGTTCCTGATCTCGTGGTTTTTTTTTACTCAAAATTTACGTACGTAATTATTATTCGCGTTTATGTATGCTTCATGTGGTTTTCTTGCTTGTTTAAGCCGGTATAAATGTGATTTCTTCGCGAGTCGATTCGAGTTCCGATGCGTTCGATGACGATACCGTACGTCTACGTTATCCTATTTGAGTAAATTTTATTCGTTTTCTCTCATGTTTTTTTCTCTAAACCTCGAGTCGTTTCTCAAGTAATCGAAAATTGGCGTAGATAACAACTATCTACGTAGGGCTACGTAATTTTTTATTTCGTTAGTGTAATTTTCTCGCGAATCGTGTGGCATCTGACAATCTTGCTTCTGTTTCATTCGACGGCGAAGTTTCGCGATAATTTTTAGTTTCCTTTGGGATGCGTTACATCCCTCCTTTCACACCATCATAGTCCGGTTCGCATATTATGAGAATGTTACTAATGCTATGTAATAATAGGTACACATTTACGGCAAACTGAGTATGCAATTTATTTCACATTATTTTTTTTTTAATAATTCGTACGTATATTTTTACGGCAAATTGGTAGGCAACTTATTTCACTGTTTGCGATTTTTAACGAAGAATTTATTTTTCTTGAATAATATACCTACATATTGAACTACCACTGAATTGTTTTTCGTTAGCTTGATGATGGGGAGGGGGGGGGTTAGTTGTAGTAAAATCTGAGTTCATCGTGTCTGGTTATTATGAAGCTAAAGTGATTGAGAAGACGAGTAACAATTGACCTAAATCTATAGCTAAAAAGTAAGAAAATTTCCAATTTTTAGGAAACAAATACGAATTTTTGATTTTAGAGTTTTAAAACATCATTTTTGATCTCAAACTCAATTTTTATTGCCGAACGTCATTTTTTGGTTCAAAATAATTATGTTTTTGAGTTTCAACTTCAATTTTGAGTTCAAATTTCCATTTTTGCTTCAAACTTTATTTTTGAATTTTATTATTTTCATTTTTGGCCCTAAACCACGTTTTTGTATTTGTTTTTAAACATTATTTTTGAGGTTGAGCTTCGTTTTCGGTTCCAAACTTCGTTTTATGTTCAAATTTTGTTCTTTTTTAAACTTTTTTTTTTGTATTTGAACTTTGAAGTTCCATTTTTGGCTAAAAAAAAAACTCCACCTGTGGTCCTGAACATCATTTTTGAATTTGAACTTAATTTTTAGTTCCGAACTGCATTTTAGTGTCCTAACATCGTTCTTGGTTCATAATTTCGTTTTCGGTTTGGAACCTCATTTTTGGTAATAAATTTTTCAATTGTTTTGAAATCAATGGCATGGACGACATCGTTTTATTTTCCAACTGCTTCTGTGTTTCTTACGAGTAAATTTTTTGCAAGGAAACTTTTTGAACCGGACATTCTCCGAATTGAGCAAAAATTCATAAAACTCTATTTGACTTACAAAATTCAATCTTCTTCATACAGTTTATGTATGTACCATTGTACCCAGCCACGTTGGAATCTTAGGAAATGAAATTGTAGATATTAATGCAAAATCTGCCACCACCCTTTCTCCCCTTATATTTATCACAGCTGACGACCTCAAATCTATCTTCACCCAAAGCACACTTAAGAAATGACAAAACTTTTGGTCCCTCCAAACCACAAACAAGCTCTTTCAACATAAAAAATTAGTCCATCCTTGGAAAAACCTCTCCCACTTAAACAGACTTGAAGAAATCATTATAACCAGACTGAGAATTGGCCACACAAAAATCACACACAATCACCTCTATGAAAAGGCCCCAAAACCCACATGTCAGTTCTGCCTCTCAGAACTTATATCTGTCCAACACTTACTATTTCACTGTCCCTCCTTACATCAGCACAGATTGTCCCTACAAATAGATGAAAGATCCCTATTCATACCAGACGACCCTTCCGAAATTAAAAAATTCTTAGACCTAATTAAAAAACTTGACCTTACCAACTCGATTTAAATCTCATACGACGACGGGTGTAATAATCAAGTAATTACAAACACCCAAAAAACAAACAAAAAAAAAACAAACAAACCAAGAAAAAATACTGCAGATTGAGAAGGCATGTTCCACAATTCTCGTTACCAAAATATCAGGTTTCGTTATTGCACACATTCGAGTCAAAAAAAATTACCCGTGTTTTTGTTGTAAAAAAATTCGATTAAATTATTTTGTTTTTGAATTTTGGTAAAATCAAATACTTTAAGCTAAATTTAGAATTTTTTTACATTCTATTTTTTAAAAAAATATGTATTATAACAATGAAAATAAAAAATTGAATTGAAGTTTTGCTTCACACGACATCAGATCTGTTTTCGCTCAAAATACGAATACGAGACTTGGCAACATTTCTGGTCCTACCAAATAGTCCACAAGCTCTTTCAACATGAAAAATCAGTAAAACAGAATTATTTTAAAAAATGGTTCACTGGTATTATGAAAAAATATATTCAAAATTTATTTAGGTATCATTATTGTTTATTTTTTTGTTGATATTTTTGATCCAACAAAATTTCAATTTCATTTTTAAATTTCTTTGATTGCTTATTCAGAATTTTTAAAATTATTTTGTAATGATCTTTTTCAAATTCGATTGAAAATATATTTTTCAAATACGCAGATAATTTGTTCAAAAAAACAGTTTATATTACTGATACAAATTTTCAATTTTTTTTAAACGATTTTATTTCTTTTTTGAACAAAAAAATATAATTTTCTTTTTTTTCGAGCCTTTATTCCTATTTTTGAAAATATTATAACTTATTCCTAAGAACTATTGTTAAAATTTAAACTTTGAATCTGTGAAAATCAACGTTTTGCATTAGTTTATTATTTTTTTATTTTTTTTTCGAATTATAAATTTTTTCAATGCTTTTCTTTTGCCCTTGTTCCCTTCAGGCCAATGTAAATTTTGCTGCACATTTTTTCACAAATTTTCAATAATGAATTAACTTTGGACAATGCAAAGTTGGTACTGATGCGAAAAATTGCGAAATAACGAAAACAGCGCAAAAATTTAATATGTAGCTCGAAATGACGAAAAAAGGTGCGAAAATTCGTTCAAAAATACCAAAAAGCATGACATTTTGGCGTTGAAACTTCTTACATTATTAAATTTTGTTTTCACAGACCAAACGCCTTAATTTTGTAAACTTCGATTTAAAATTTAATTTTTTATTGTTACAAATTTAAAAAAAAAAAAAAAACTCCAAGAGAACATCTTAAAATTTTAAAAGCTTTATCGCTACAAAAGACTTTCTTTTTCTTTTGCAAAGTTTTATACCTACCTAAGTATCAAACAAAAAATTTAATCAAATTTTTATTTTTACCTATTTGGTTTTATTTATAAAACAGGTAGGTATAGGTATATAATAAGAATAACACAATGCAAATGGCACATGCAGGAATAAATGTCTACATTTCTGTACATAATATTTTTTCATTGATGCGTAAGTGATTGTACTGTAATTTTATCTCTTTTTGGAACTTTTCTTGATATTAGAACTTTTTTTGTTTTTTTTATATCATTTTAACATGCTTTCAACATTTTACGTGCAGTGTATTGTCAAAGTTTACTTCAATTTCATCTTTTTTTGTCAATTCGGAGTTCCTAATTTTAATACACGTTATTAATGCAAAAGTTTTTATACATACTTACCCATGCATTTCTGTTCAATTTTACTGATATCACATCATTTTTACCTTCTGTTTTCAGTCATTTAATGTTTTTTTTTTTAAAGATAATATAACTTCGTACCTAGGTACAATTTTCGTTGAATTTTGTAAACTTTTCCTAAAATTTTGTTACTTTTCTAAAAGTTTTCATTGACTTTCGAAAGTTTTTTTTTTTACCAGGGTTTTAGTAAATTTTGTGCAATTATTATAAAATTTGATTGACATTCAATCAATTTTGGGTGAATTACTTACAATGCTTTTAATACCTACTTTTATTTCTGTTCAGAAGTGATTTCAACAATGCTTTTTTGCATTATTTGCTAAATTTCATCACATTTTACTGCAATTTTTTTACTTTTTGGAATTAATTATTGATTATATATGTGTACTTATAGGGCATTTATTCGTGTTTTGATATCACTTTGACATGTTTTTAACCCTCTCTCGTGCAATGCATACTAAATTTTGCTCAACGTTCAACTTTTTTAAAAAATATACTCTCTATTTTATGTAATTTTTCAAATAAGTTCCTGGCCACTCTCACTAATTTGTACTTTTGTAACGTTTTAATACAAACCAAATCTAAAAACCCCGAACTTACTAACAATGAGGGTGTAATGATCTTGTAATTATAAAACTCTCAAAAAAAAAAAAAATCATTTTCATCGTACTTTTGTGTATTTTTACGGTAATCCTATCAATTTTTGTTCATTTTGAGATGTTTAATTTTCTTTAGTGTATTTCATATAGTTTTTCCTAAATTTTGTCAAAATTCACTGCAATTTCGTCACTTCTTGGTAACTTTCTACTGATTTTAGAGCATTTTTGGTGTTTACATTAATTTTAGGGGGTTTCTAATAAAGTTTTATGATAATTATACTAAATTTTACTGAACATTCGCCAACTTTTTTGAAAATTTGAAGTTTTTTCAATGCTTTTATTTGTGTTTACTAATCAATACACATGCGGGAATTTTCAATTAATTTTGTCATTTTATACGCTCCTTACCCTCTACTCTACAGCAACTGAATCATCACTGTATACTGTATCTTCATAAATAGGTAGATACATTGAGAAATCTAAGTAAACACTTCATGTGTGGAAGTTTCGCGAGCTTTTACTTTTGCCAACAACTTATGAAATTTTAGAGACAAAATGAGACGTCATTTCTTTTAGAATTCAATTTTCATGACTTCAAATTTACAAATACTTAATTGAAAATTTTGAAGCCATGAAAACCACATTTTTACCTACATCGGCTACATTATCGAGAATAATGTAGTTTTAGACGTCATTTTATCAGTTTTTCTCAACATTCACCCTCGCCTGACCAAAGTTACGGGTAGAAAAATTCACTTCTCACTTCAAAAATAATGTTATTTTCATTCTGAAGAATTGTGAATTTTTGAAAGTTTTTTTTTCTGTCGCTTCGCTCGGATCTTCAGTCCTATATTTTCAAAAATCATAGAAAAAACTTCCAAATTTACACATTCTGAAGCCATGAAAATCAACTTTTTGCATGAAAAATGGCGATATTTGTAGGTACAAATTCATAAACATTTCCAAGAATGGATAAATTAACTCGAGAAATTCCGAAATCATTATCAAATCAATAAGAAAAACAGATTTTTTTATTCGACGTTTTTATTTCCAACTTCACGTGGGCGAAGAGGAAGGATTCTACGGTAAAAACATGAGAAAGTTTAGCGGAAAATGGTGGAAAAATTTTAGTGTCGCCCCCCCCTCCCACAACGCTTCGTAACGCCTCTGAAGATATATTACAAATGTTACTAGATTCGAATGGACTTTTTTCTCCTAAATTTTTCTCAGATCCCCACTGTGAGACCTTCAGCTCCGGTCTACACGGCTCGACTGCTCCGCCGGACTGCTTCGTCCCTCTCTTGCTCGCTCCATATGCAGGTGGAGAAAAATGGGTATGACCTTCGAGAAAGGATGGAGTTGAGAATTGGTTTTCATTCGTTATGTTTTTTTTTCTTGACTTCCCATATTTTGGCAGTAAGAAAAATTCTTTAAGAGCTTATTATTATTTAGAGTAAGATAGAAAAGTGATACCTAATTAAAATGTAAAATATTTGAAAGTAATACCTCGATCATATTTTAGGTGCTGTTTTCCAACCACTGACGTTCTCTCGCTGAATTCCTCGATGAAGAATCATTTCGAAATTGGATACTGTCTACTTGAACATACAAAATATCCATACATTTGGAAGTACGAGTGATTGGAAAGTTATTGGAAGTACCTGCTTATAATTGGTAAAATTACGAGAATTATTTTAAGAAAAATTCAACGTTCATTGGTGAGTGATTTTTTTCAATTTTTATATTCGGACTTGCGAAGGTATGTGCTTTCTTTTCGTAATTTGTTAGCAAAATTAACACCTTTACCGATTGCAAAATATTCTGACTTTTTGAAAGTATTTTTTTTACGGATTCAAAGTTTTTGAAAAATTTCATCCAAGAATTGAATTTATTGTTTTTCAAATCAAGGCACCTTTTAAAATTGAAGTAAAATTTTCTAGAACTGTGGATATATGTACCTACGTTTTACAAAGCCCATTGGCATAGACGAAAAAGTGCCATTTTTGTATTTTAAACTAATAATATACTATATACTACATATAAGTTGAATAGATAGGTACGAATCGATTTTGATGCCCCCCTCCCACACTATCTTCTAAATGGCAGATATGAACTTGGGGGTAAAAAAGGGAATGGGAAAGTATGGAGTTGAGAATTGGTTGGCACTAGTATAGGTAATGCATTTTCAATAAGTCAACAGGTTCTTTCCCAAGTTTTCAAAAGTCAACCTCACCCTGTTTTTGATTGATTTCCTTTCCAAGTTGTTTGCGAATCTGACATTATGTCAGGAAGTCAAGAATTTTTTTTTCAAAAGTCAGTATCTATCTCTTGATAGATTTTTTTTTCAAGTTTAACAAAATCTGGCATAATGTCAAAAAGACAACCTGTATGTCTGTCTGAGTCTGGCCGGGTCTGTAAGCTTTCCTAGGGTGTTCTCTCGACTCTCTGCATTCGGGGCTGCAGTGTTGAGGATTTTCTGGTCGGATCTGCTGCACGGACATGTCTGTGGAGCGGAGGGTCTGTCGTCCTTGTCTCGCTGCACCAGAGATGAAGAGATTTTTTAAAATTGAGTCCGAGTCTCACGAGTACGAGTTTCACAATGAGGAGCTCTCATTGCAAAAATAGCCATTGTCAGTTTGAAAACATTTTCTCCACTGCATTGTATGGGTGCATCAGTAAGTGATAGAAAAAAATCACTTTGAACACATTTTCATCAGGACTTTATAGTGATTTTTTTGTCTGGCTGGTTTTTTATTTTCATTTCTGCAATGAGCTCCTCTGAGAGCCCCTTCATGAGTCTTGAGTCTCACAAATCCAAAGTTTCTGGTGTTAGTCAGTCCGGTTGCTCAGTCTCCATCGACCGGTGATTCTCTGTATATACGCTCAGTTGCCGACTTACTTGTCCACCCATCCGTAAGGTCAGCCCAGTCTTGGTCAGCTCAGTCAAGTCAACACAGGTCACAGGTCAGTGTGATAAAAATGGAAATTGAGTCTGTGGTGCCGGTTACACGCGTCCCGGTGGTGATTTCAGCCAAGATTACTTGGAGAGAGATGTGCCATTGTTACTGGGTGTGGTGGAAATTTGTGGTGGCGAGGGTCTTTCGGGTCTCCAGGCTCCCTGTCGCAGTTGGGAAAAGATTTTCCTGAGGGTTAAAATTTTCCTGTGATGGGTTAAAATTTTCCTGATGATGGTTAAAATTTTCCTGATGGTTGGACGGCAGAGTGGGCTCTCGTTGCTGCAATGCTTTGTTGCGTTTGCTTGCGGTGACATGTTGAACTCTGGGTATGATTTGTTGTCATTGCTGCTTGGGGGTTGTGTTCCTGTGCACCACAGCCTCGATTGCTCATTTGGCTAATACATATAATTAAGTGGATTAGGATGTGTTAAGTAGATTAATTACATCAAATTAGTATCTGAAAGACCTCCATCCTACCAAATTTTGGGTTCAATAAAATTTTGCGCTGCTGGTACTCAATAATAATCCAGTTTTACTATTTTTCGTAATTTCGATCTATTTTGGGAACGCCTGAAATGCTAGAAACCTGCGATTGATTTTGGGACAATAATCTGATTTTGAACCAATGAACGAATTTTACATGACTTTTTAGTACAATTTTGGGATTACCTATTTTTTCAAAATCTTTGAATTTTGGTAAGATTTGTTGAACACGTGTGTATTGTACTTTTTGGATTTGAAAAAGATTTTGTTAAACTTTTTGAAAATTGAAATTGAAATTGAAATTTGTATTTGCTGCAATTTTAGGATTATAGGTACTGATTTTAACTTTTGAGTTAGACTTCTGAACAGTTTTTGGATAATGTGCCCATTTATAAAGTGGTCAAAACGGTACAGTGAGCACCGACCAAAGTTATAGGTGTTAAGTTCATTTATGGCATCTCCAGAGCAATTTGAAATGTTTGGAAAAAATTGAAAAACCCCTGGAGGCTTTAGAATGGCCCGAAACCAGAAGTTGTTGATGTGTGTGAACTTGAATTGAAGGCATTCTTTACATTGGTTCATTTTGATCAAAAAAAATTATATTTCATAAAAATGTTGAGGATATTTAAAATTTTCAAAAATTCGCCAGGAATTTAAAAGTGAATTTTGGCGTTTGAAGTTTTGGTTACTGGGGATTTTAGGAGGCGACCTTTCGATCTGGGTTGGTTTCGTTCAAATCGGAGAGTTTCGGTTCAAACTTTTCCCTTGCTAATGGAATTTCATTATTATTAGTCACTTATCTATCTATTATTCGTTTCAGTTGACAGAGAAATTTACGCGACGCACCGTAGTATTTGGCTGGTGGTGTCTTCCTCTACCCGAAAAGAAAATGCTGCGAAGTAAAAAAGAACGCTGGTCTACATTTGCGAATTTACTCGCATTGTTTTTCATTTCGCTCAAACTGGCATTTTAAACAGGTATAAATTATTGAAATACTCGTAGGTTGTAGGTAGTTTGTTTTTGGTCAGAATGAGTAAACATAAAATTATTACATTTCAATAAATTATATGTATGTATAGTGTATTTCAATCATAATTTAATCATTGTATGTACCTACATCTATTCAATTTTTGATCTTCTTCGTTACTTTCACTTTTTTTGTTTTCGAGTCTTCTCTTTTCTTTTCTTCTTAGCTATAAAGAAGACGTTTCGGTTTTAAGAATGATCAATTTAGTGGTTATTTTTCAAAACGATTCTTATTTACGGCAAACCCGATAGGCAACTTATTTTACATGATTTTTTGATTTTTTTTACAAACAATACATACCGGCCTACCTAAACTTTTATTTTTACTAAATTATTTTTCATGATTTGTGAGCTTTTTTATTGCATTGATCCAAAGATCAACAAAAAATTATAACTTTGTAATTGCATTTCCTTACCTGTATTTTAATGTATGAAAATCGACGATATGGTTTTACTTTCCGATTTCTTATGCATATTTTACATTTACGTGGTATATTTTTTGGTAGAATTGAATTTCATCATCAATTAGAAATTAACGTATTATTTGTTTAATTGACAGATAATTGATTCACACGCTGCCGCAGATGCTTGATTTCTAGCAGCATGAACGAGTCGTATTTAATGGAAAGAAAACTCTGCAGAATATTATTGAAATAATTTGCATATTATCAGAATCAGTCTCTTTGCTACGTAGACTATGTTTCGTAGATTGTATTGACAACTTAAGAAATCAAGGTAAAAAGAAAACCAAATAGATGTATGTTTTATTTAAATTAGATATAGGTACATATTATTCCAGTCATCATTTCATTATTATAGATTATTTCTTAGAACTCTAGGAAAAGAAAATTCCAGATAGGTACTGATTTATTGCAGTGTAGAAATACTTGTAATTATTTTATGTAATGTGCATGAGTATGTTTTGCTCGAAATGTGCGTTCATTTAATTTTCGATCTTCTTTCTTCCCTGACATTTTATTATTGTTTTGGTTCTTTTCCTTTATTTTTATTTCTCATGATTGGGGATAAGAAGACGTTTCAGTATCAAGTACCCACACGATAAATTTAGCAATACTTATCTATCCATTACGAGTAGGCTACCCAAGCTCATAATTGAAATGAAAAATATTTCAACATAATAATGTATTATTTTTTAGGAGCTGTTTTCCATCCACTAACGTCCTCAAGCAGAATCACTAATCAGGACTCCTGGAAAATTCAAACTATTATATTGTGTACTATTGAAAATCTCAAGATATTATACTGGTCAAGGTGAACAACTTATACTTTCATTTGAATAAATGTACCTATGCATATAAGTACTTACTAATAATGCTCTGTTTGTCCCTGCTATAGGTTTGTATCATACTGAGTCCCAACTTTACGAAGAATTATTTCGAAATCGGATAAAATGTCTACTTGAACATGCAAATTCCATTTATTTGGAAGTACCAAGTACCTACGAGTGATTATAATTGGTAAAAATACGAGAATTATTTTAAGAACAATTCAACGATCATTGGTGAGTGATTTTTTAAAATTTCTATACTCGGGACTTGCAAAGGTATGTGCTTTCTAATCCTAATTTGTAAGCAAAATTATTTGCCAAATGTTCGGACTTCGGACTTTTTAAAAGTATTTTTTTTAACTGATGCAAAGTTTTTTGATAAATTTCATTCAAAAATTGAATTCATTGTTTTTCAAATCAAGGCACCTTTTAGTTATATGTGAATCTGGAATTTCTAGAACTGCAGATATATATACCTATAATACAATTTACAGAGCACATTGTCATTGACGAAAAATCGCTTTATATTTTACACCAAATCCAAAATCTCATAAATGGCAGATCAGAGTTTTATGAGGCAAAATACTTTTCAAGAAAATTTCAGTACCCAGGCAGTATTTTAGAATTGTAGGAGGGGAATTGACTTTTCTAATTTTCATTCAAAATTTGTAGAAGTTTGAAGTTTTCTGATGAAGTGAGCCTGCAAAAAATTAGTGCCTTTTTGGAAGTTTGATAGTATATCATGGCAATAAGTCAACAGGTTCTTTCCCTAGTTTTCAAAAGTCACCTCACACTGTTATTGATTGATTTTCATTCCAAGACTCCAAGTTGTTTTAAAATCTGACATTATGTCAGGAAGTCCAGAAAATGTTTTCATGTTTTCAAAAGTCAGCATCTTATGATAGATTTTCTTTCAAGTTCCTTTAACAAAATCTGGTATAATGTCAAAAAGACAATCTGTATGTCTTGTCTGAGTCTGGCCGGGTCTGTAAGCTTTCCTAGGGTGTTCTCTCGACTCTCTGCATTCGGGGCTGCAGTGTTGAGGATTTTCTGGTCGGATCTGCTGCACGGACATGTCTGTGCAGCGGAGGGTCTGTCGTCCTTGTCTCGCTGCACCAGAGATGAAGAGATTTATTAAAATTGAGTCCGAGTCTCACGAGTACGAGTTTCACAATGAGGAGCTCATTCCAAAACTTTTTCTGAGAGTAACACGAACTACTCAAGTTGAAAAAATCACTTTGAACACATGTTCATCAGGACTTAACAGTGGTTTTTTGTCTGGCTGGTTTTTTATTTTCATTTCTGCAATGAGCTCTTCTGAGAGCTCCTTCATGAGTCTCGAGTCTCACAAATCCAAAGTTTCTGGTGTTAGTCAGTCCGGTTGCTCAGTCTCCATCGACTGGTGATTCTCTGTATATACGCTCAGTTGCCGACTTACTTGTCCACCCACCCGTAAAGTCAGCCCAGTCTTGGTCTGCTCAGTCAAGACAACACAGGTCAGTGTGCTAAAAATGGAAGTAAAGTCTGTGGTGCCGGTTACACGCTTCCTGGTGGTAATTTCAGCTGAGATTACTTGGAGGGAGATGTGCCATTGTTGGTGGGCGTGGTGGAAATTTGTGGCGGCGAGGGTCTTTCGGGTCTCCAGGCTCCCTGTCGCAGTTGGGAAAAGATTTTCTTGAGGGTTAAAATTTTCCTGTGATGGGTTAAAATTTTCCTGATGATGGTTAAAATTTTCCTGATGGTTGGACGGCAGAGTGGGCTCTCGTTGCTGCAATGCTTTGTTGCGTTTACTTGCGGTTACATGTTGAATTCTGGGTATGATTTGTTGTCATTGCTGCTTGGGGGTTGTGTTCCTGTGCACCGCAGCCTCGATGGCTCATGAATTTCTTGGCCAGTTTTGTAAAGAATGGCTGAATTCTTAGTAGAGAAATTCATTGATTTTTTTTTTCAACGTTTTTTTTATTAAATTAGAATCCAAAAAATCGGTTAATTTATTTATTGATGTTTTTCCCAAAGTAACGACAGTGCTAGAAAATCAAAAGATCTGTTTCCAAGTTTTTAAAAGTATAACATAATGTCAGAAAGTCAACAGGTTTTTTTTTCAAGTTTCCAAATACGTATTAATCAATTTTCTTCCAAGTTTTTTAAAAATCTGAAAATGCCAGGTAGTCAACAGAATTTTTTTCCAAATTTTCAAGTCAAAGTTTTCAAAAGTTGAAAATCAATGAAATGATGAACTTGAAAAATAAAAGGGAATGATTTTCGTGATAAAGATGGAGTTGAAAAATAGTCTGCATTCTTTTTCCAGACTTTAAATTCCCTGTACCTGCTTTCATTAATTTATTAGCTACTTACCTAAATACATACGTACATTTACGTAATGTACTCATCTATGAAGTTGATACTGACTTCTTTCTGTTTGGAATGAAGTGCCTGTTTTTTTGTTTGTTTTAGGTACCTGGGTATACTTAGGTACTAAGTACTTATATATGTACCTACCTGTTGTCGAGATTTACATGTTATTCTCATCCCACACATTCAATAAACTAAGTGAAAAAAAATTTCGGAAAAGTAGGTAAGGTAATAAAAACAGGGTGGCCAGAAATATCGGGTACCCCTAAGAAAGTTTTTCATTAAAAATATAGGTTGGAAACGTGAAATAGATGCATATGATTGGTGGAATGTTATCTCTCCAGTCCAACAACCAATCATGTGTTATCATTATTATCATTCACTGTGACCAACCGAAGTATTTAGTTAGAAAACTTTTTTAGGGGTACCCGATATTTCTGGCCACCCTGTATGTGTGCCTATTTGTCGTTTTGATTTTTTCACATCTTACAGATTAATATCTGCTTTTATTAATTGAATAAATTTCCACAGATTAGAAAACACATTCTCATAAAGCTTAGTCAAGGCGTTTTGTTCATCTCAAAATATGAATTTGAAGTGTAGTATCAGGTCAGAACAAAGATATCTGATTCGACTTCCAGGATGAGTGGTAAGTTCTGAAAATTGAGATATTAATTATGAATAATTTTTTTCAAGGCACTAATTTATGAAATTTGTACATCATGGTTCAACGTATCTTATTCTTATGTGTTTGTTTTTATTATTTTTTTCCATGTTCCTATGAAAACAGTTGGTAGTCAATTTTTTGGGAAAGAATATTCTAAAAGCGTAGATATTCAGTACGTATTGTGTATTCAAAATGACACAAAAATATTCACCAGCTACATTGCTCATTATCGGAATATCGGACATCATATAGGTACTTACAAAAGTAGATTTCTTCTGTGAAACGTGATCGTACCTACTCCAGATATCGAATATTGTAATGACGTTCGACGTTCATTTTGTTAAAATAGTGATATTGTTAGGTAATTTTGAAAATGTATCCTGTAGACCCAATCATTTTGTCATTCCCAAATAATTCTGTGTGCTATCATGTGTGTAAACCTATGATATATGTATAATGTATGTATATATTTGTAGTATCTTAACTTGTAAGAGTATCCGGATACTTGTGTAGATTTAAGCAGTAGCGTAGGTTGGTAAATTATTGTACCTATTTATTTCAATTACCGATGTAAGTATTTGTGATTGCACTCATTTCACTCGTCATTACTTTTCATGTCATGTTCATTGTAATTTTATAATGTTATATGTACCAACTAATATTTTTTTGACAGCATAATTATGAAGATATATATAGATCTTTTAGATCTATTGATGGCGAAAAGGTAAGTGAATATTGAATTACCTACTTTGAATACCTACGCGTGTTCGTTCTTTTGAAATTTGATTGAAAAAGTTAAATGATCGGTGTTTTTTTTTTTGATAAATAACGGTTAGGTATGGATATTGAGGCAACGATAAAAAATATTTTTTAGTAAACTCTGACGTCTCTTGCAAAATTGTACAGAAATAATTCAAAAATTCATTGATTCATTTTTAAATAATCAAGTAAAATGCATTTTTAAATGATAATCAAAGACTTAAAGAGCGAAGGATACGCATATCGAGAAATTGCAATATTTTAAATCATTGTAATGTGATCGAAATCGAGAATTTTGAACTAAACTTCTCTGCTATGTTATTCATTTGTATTTTATGATGGTTTACGAATGGATTGGGAAGGGGATTTTGAGGCAAATGGTAAAATAATGTAGAAGAATAATTATCGAACGCTACGTATGCGTTTTTGAAATGGTCAAGAAATTTAACTTCATCGAGATAACGATACCTACCTGCCAATGAAGAAGTTGATTAGTTGATCAAGGATTCAGATCAATAGAAAAATGAAGACGTGATGAGAACAAAGACAGGTACCTAGCTAGGTAAAAAATTTTGCATCTCCTCCGAAATTCAATACTGTACCTACTCGGTGATAGGAAATTTGAAAAACTTATTATTTTAGTTTAGATGTTTTAAACTTTGATTTTTGAAATGAACCCCTTTTCATTTGGCAATAAAGTGAATTAGTGAATTCGAATTCGGGGGTTTTGATTTTGAACTTTTGAGTTTTGATCCCACACGAAAATTCGGGAAAATTGTTTCTCTATTTATCATTTGGCGTTGTAAAAGACAACCCTGAAATTAAAAGCGCACGAAATTTAAAATTTTATATTTTTAAATTATTTTCGCTAAAAAAAAAGAAAAAAAAAACCGTAACCGAAGTGAATTGGTTACGGCTAGTTACGGGGGATGGTTACGAAAATATCAATAGTTTTGGTTACGGATCCGTTGAAAATATGTATGCTCAGTTTGCTTTTTAGACGTTTCAACTTTCAAAACTCTTATCACTTGAAGCAGAAAGGAAAACACCAATCTAATCTTTCCTAGTATATTGGGTTAAAAACTTCGCTAAAGTTTCAAATTTTGTGAATTTGGTGAAATAAACTGTCTACTAAATGTGATTTAAAACCGAACTATAAAATATTTCATCTGCAGTAAGCCTTTAAAAACTGTAAAACATGCCAAAAGCTCAGAATTCCCCCATTCGTATGTACTTCCTGATTCAAGCCATCGAAAACAACGGAAGTACGCAATCGGAATCAGAATGCAGAGTATGCGGTCTCCGAATGAAAGTAAGTTCATCATCAATTCTGAAACTACTTCAACGCTACTCATGTTGGAAATTCTTTTCTAGGGTAACCATGCATCGAACATGGAGAGACACATTCGTCGATCTCATCCAGGAATATATGAGAAATACCTCGAAATCAAAAGTCAAACTTTCAATCCAGAGAATAAAAATCATAATAAAGAACTCAGTGACAAATTATGCGAGCAGTATTTGACTCAGTTTAGTTTCAACGATATCGCTAAAGAGAAACCGACTAGCGAAATAAAACGTCCTCGACTTTCGCCGACTGGATTCTTGAAAAAAGAAAGCATCATAGATGCTTGTGTCGAATTAGTCACTGTAAATGGAAGACCTTTCTCGTTGATGAATGATTCCGGTTTCAAAATGCTCATAGATCCGCTCATCAATAGAATCTGCCCTTCACTGGTCATAGATGAAAATAGTATCGAAAAATACGTTTTTGAAAGAGCGAATAAAATCAAATCCGGTTTAATTAATAACCTGAGGAATAAGATGATCGCTTTGAAGTTGGACTGCGTTACCCATTGTAATAGATCTTTCTTGGCAATCCACGCTCAAATATATGTGAGAATTGAGTTCAAATTTTACACATTATCAATTTTAGAGATAAATGCCAAAATGGAATCGGCTGAATTAAGTGCAGCTATATGGAATGAACTGAATACGTTTGAAATTTCGAGAAGTCAAATTTATAGTGTGACTATCGATGGAGGTTCGTATTTTAACGAGTTATCAGGATCTAAAAGCGTATCTGTTGATTCGTCACCTTCGCCTTGTACCTCGAAAAATGGAGATAATTCGATAGAAATGCAAATAGAACAAAATAAAGTTCGTAATGCAGATAATTTGGAACCTGAAGTTCAAGTTGTTACAGTTTTTAACGAATTTTACGAAGAAGATAATGATCTTGATACTTACACTAATGATATTATATTAGAAAAATTGCATTTAAATACCGATGAACACGATGAGGATGATTTTGATTCAATTGGTAATTTTATTACTTCATTTATGTCCTTTTTTTTTTTTAAAGCCGAGTTGACTCGATGTTTTTACTTGTGTATTTTACAGATATGAAATGTATCAGCAAAATGCTACAATCAGCCATCACAAGTGCGTTCAAAAATGGATCAGAAATCGTTTCAGTGGTTAAAGAAGTCCACGAAATTGTCAAAAAGCTTCATTCATCGACCAAGTCTTCCAAAAAAAAGTTATCGAAGTATAATTTACCTTCGCCGGATTCAAGCTCAAAGTAAAAATGACTAAATCTCTATAATCTGTGTTCATTCTGGAAAAAAATACATTATTTTTTCATACCTATTTCAGATGGAAACTAATTCACGATAAAATCGAAAAAATACTCGTGATGAAACCAATCTGCATTCAGTTATCTATAGTTGGTGAAAGTTCTCCATTTTGGAATAAATCGGTCCAATTATTACGATCTTTAAAACTTTACAAATCAGTCTCCGAAACTATACAGACTGAGCAACTTACGTTATGTGATGTCTACAAGCTCTGGTTTAACTGTGTATTGGAAATTTCTAAATTAAGTAAGAAATTCAAAGTACCTATGTACTACTCGGTTGTGTTCATTTTAGTCGATTTAATTCTTATTTTTATTTTTTTCCCTAATAGATTCGTCGATAGCTAATGAATTAGCCAGTGAAATGAGGCAAAAACAAGACTCATTATTCGAAAACATCTGTTTCCTGAGCTCAGTTTTTCTAGATCCTCGTTTTAATAACATGGTGTTGAACGAAAATCAAAAACAAAACGCAGTTCAGCATTTGGTTTGGTTGTACAATAAGCTGTCAACTATGTCTTATTTGGAAGACAGTGACTCGGTATCAGAGACCGATGGTGAAGACGAACTTGAAAAGGCGTTCAGAAAACAAGAACATTTTATTAACCCTGCAAAAAGCAGAAGTCAGAGTGACAATATAGAATTAGAATTGAGAAGCTTTTGTGATAACGAACCTAGACTGAAAACTAGCGAAAGTATAGTACAATTTTGGCAAAATAAAAGAAGCCAGTATCCCGAAATATTTAAATTAGCACGTGTATTATTCTCTGTTCCTGCAACTCAGAAGTCTATTTTTGATTTAATTCCTCATGTTAAATATATTCTAGATAGTGGTAAAGTTGATATCAACTCGGAATTGTTTCAAAGTGTTGCTTTAATAAAAACTAATTCGAAATGAAGCTCGAGTATAGTTGGAGTAGGTTTCTGATTTTTTTGTGTACTAATTTTTAAGACATGTGTAAATGTAATTTACCATTTACCATACACTTTTTCATTCTAGGTTTCTAAGTCAGTGAATTATTTTTTATTCAGTTTTTTATTCATGTTAAGTGGTTTATATTTTGTATTTTCAATTTGTAGAAATAGAAAATAAAATTTTGAAGATCTAGAGGAGTAGGTAGTTTGTGGTCTGTGCGTTTCATTCATTTACAGCTTTTGATTCCGAATTCGATGATAAAAATAGAATATTCTCCGAAAATGAGATATCAGAGTATCATTTGACGTGAGCGCGAGTACACTTTACAAAAAGTCGAATAATACGAAATAAAAGATGACAACTTGTTAGAAAAGTGAACAGAACAATCTAATCCTATCTTTCAATTTGCTCAGTTTGCAGTTTAGACGTTCGTATCTTAATCAACAACAAATATTCCTTATCAGTTCCAACGTTTTTCATTTGTAGAAGAAAGAATTTTGTATTTAATTCGTTCTTTTTTCGTGATTAGTAATTTAATTTGTATTGAGATAGTTCTCAAATCTTAGATTAATGCGTATATGAACACAGGTAAACTTTTATTACTCATTATGATCTTCAATTCATGTGATTCAGAAAGTAATTCAGAATGCATGCTTGACCGGCACTTGAAAATCTGGTTTTAATTTCCTCTGCTTGCAATTCACCAGTCGGCGACATGGATGATTTAGCAGAGACCAACGCTAACGAATACCTCTTGAAAGACGTATTGGATAGAATCGCCTCATCTCTGCAGTGTCCACAAGATGACTTCATTCCAAAAGATTACCAATCTGAATTAGCTAATTCGACCAAAACTTCGAACAAAACAGTTTTTCTACCTAGTTACGAAGATAAACTATACGTCAGTTATCTAATTTTGAAATCAAACAGCCTGGAAATTGAAAAGTACGCACATCAGAACGCAAAATCTAATTGTTCGAGTGAATACTAATCACTTATTTGATTTCAGATCCGGAAAACAAATCATATATTTGATCGATTCATCGAAATATCTATCTACAGTTACCGCTTTCTTCACGAAACATTCTCATTATCCAGTTATTGAAATACGATGCGATAAAGTAGCGGATTTATGGAATACTCAAAACGGCCAGCGAATAATCGTCACCACCAGTTCGATCTACTTGAACGCTTTATCAAAATGGAATTCTAAGTTGCAAGATACTTTTATGATTTTTTTCGACGATTGTGCCTTCGCTTATGGTCAAAATTCCATGAAACAAGTAACGTTGACGAATTATGTACCTATCTAATGACATTTATGTTTCGCACTTCTAAAGAGTAATTAATTATTTACAGGTTATGAATTATTTTCAAAATTGTAACGAACAAGACTGGCCTCGAGTTACAGCTTTTACATCTTGTCTCCTTCATCCTCAAATCAAAGCGGACGATAACTGCATGTTTGAGTTCTTGAAAAACCTAGAAATTACTTTCAAATCGACGATTATTTCCTCTCAGTACTGCAACGTCACTAGAAAGTGTGTACTTTTGATCAATTCTCACAGTTTGTGTGTCTTTAAGTTCTAATCGACGAGTCATGTTTTCAGATTATTAACTCGCGTAAATGATGTAAAATTTGTCAAGTATCGTCACCGTAAAGAGAATTTTGAAGAATCTCTGGTTGAAAATTTTCACCTAGATACTCTGATTGGGAAAACAATCGCTCTCATCGATGGATTAAAATTGCCTAACGATTCATCGGTCAATGAACAAACACATTTAAGAGGCTTCGTTTCGAGAATATTTCAAGACATTGTTGTAATGCATTTTTTCCCCCAACGTTATCGCCTCCTCTCAAGTTGTATTCTTGCTGATGACTTTTTTTGATTGTTGATTATTTCAGCGATACATGTACCTATATGGAATGTATCCTGCTTTTATTGTCTCTAATATTCATCGAATCCGATTGGAAAAGAAGAAATTATTATGTGATGACATCACAACTTTCATATTGTCTGCTATAATCAATGATCTATACGTGATTAGGTACGATAATGAGTTTTAATTCGCCATCTTCGATGGAAATATTCTGATTCACTCGTGAATATTTTTCAGGTCGTTAATATGGGATAAAATAATGGAGAATAATACCAAATCAAAAGAAAATGCCGCAACTATTGTGAAAAATACTTCGGAAAAAATCGTAAAATTGCTTTCATTACTGTATAAAATGGACTACAATGGGAATTGCATCGTTTTAGTGAACGATTGTATCACTGCGAGGATAATAACATTGATTTTGCAGGTTTAAAAATTCAATTCGAGCTTTCAATTTTATTTATTTTGGATTCTTTTAAAATACTCGTATTGTTTTTAATAATTTTTCAGAAATTATCGAAATGTGAAACGAAAATGGGTCATATCCTCGCTGATTTTATCATCAGCAGCGAATCTGTTCTTGAGAGTAACGACGATCGAGAGCAATCTTTCTTTAGAAAACAGCTCAATTCGGTCGTTCAAAGGTATCGTCATCTTCGAGTGAATTTTTCACGTTGAAAGTACTAAAATTAATAGAAATTATTCGGTTTCAGGTTCCAAAAAAGTTTGTTAAGCGTTCTCGTAATATCTTGGAAAGCAGATTTCGATTTCAGCGAGTTGAATTCAAATTGGATCGTTTATTTTGATTTGGCTCCTACATTTCAAAAGTATATTTTATCGAGAAGGTTCGCGAACGATACCAGTAATAATAATTATTTCTTCATTGAGGAGACTGGCGATGAAGAGAAATTCAACAGGGATAAACGTTATCTCGGAGAGTTCGTTGATTTGGATTTAAACTTGAAAGAAGTAAGTTGAAAAATTACCATAGTCGAGATACTTTCGATAAAATAAAAATGCGACATTTTAAATTCTAAAAATTGCTTATTGTTTTACTTTCAGTTATTATCAGTGAAAGATTTGAATAACGAGTATCGTTTACGTAAAAGCTTAAAAAAATTCAAAGAATCGAAATCCGAGCTCGAAGATAAATTCCCTCCCCTCATCACCAAACACAACAAACGACTATCTTTTATATCAGCCATCCACGCTGTTAACAAGTAAACAAAAAATTACCTTAATTTATTTTATTGCTTTTACCAGCTCGTATTTGATTTTGTTTGATTTCTGTCAAGGTATTGCAAAAGTTTGCCATGTGATGGGTTTTCATCGCCGGCACCTCGTTGGTCGTTTCAAAAAAAAGATGGAGGTGTTGTTTGTAGAGTACGACTTCCGATTCAATCCGGAATTGAAACCGTTATCGAAGTACGATTACATTTTATTTTCAGTATAAAAAATTCTAATGTAGTCTAGTTTTTCTAATAATGATATATTTTGAAACCGTAGAACCCACCGATTAAAAATGTAAAATTCGTGAAGCAAATAGCAGCCTTAGAAACGGTGAAATATTTGTACAAATGTGGACAAATAAACGACGATTTAGTATCAACCTTTAGTTACATCGACGATCAACTGAATAGTGAAATATTATTTCCGAATTGGATTCACGAAGATGAATCGATTAAGGCTGGTTCAGCCCAATGTTATCGAACTGTTCCGTTAAAAGTAAGAAAATCGGAAACAGATTAGCTTCGTTCTGATTAATTTACTCGTGTATTAATTGATAAATCTTAACAGTTTCCAGAATGGTTAAATCAATGTTGTCCTCGCCCCGATGCTGACACATTCTTACATATTATTCATCTGAAAACCGCTTACGAAGAACCGAATGATTCGAGAAAATCGTATTTCCATAAATTAATGCAATCGGATAAAGAATTCGGTATTTTATCGAGTAAAAAATTACCCCAAGTGTGTACTCATTGCAATTGTACGTTTCGTGCTCTGAAATTATCAATGCTTGTGATAATATTTTCGGATTTTTTCATAGTTGTGCGAATTTCCTGTCTATTCCGACTTGGGCCAAGTTAATGTTACTATCGAAGTGAACGCTAAAATCATGAAACTAACCGGCGAGGAAGTAGATAAATTATTATCTTGTCATAAGTTCATCTATTTGGATGTTTTACAAATCGTCAAAGGATTCTTGATTGGAGATCGTTGCAATGGCGATAATTCCTATTGCATTGTTCCTTTAGAACCTTCGGGTAATTTTTCAAGAAAAAAAATATATTAATGATTCGAATGACTGTAGGCTACATTTGATTGAAAAATTTATATGTATTATCATTTTACAGATAATGGTTCGATGAATATTGCTTGGGATGTAGTGAATAACCTCTCGATCAGAAGCGATATAATTGAGCCCTCCGAAACCGAAAGAGTTAGCACACATTACTCTTCGAATGATTTTTTGGGCAAAGTGGTCACTCCTTGGTACAGAATGTTAACACAACGAGTAATGTTTTCTAGTGTACTGTTTAATTTTTTTTTATAAACTTGTACATAACGTTCCAAAGCTGGCAAAAAAATACTCCAGGAATTGAATTTGGCTGGCATTTTTGGAGTCCTCCCCCCCCCCCCTCAAAAAAATCAGTCGACTTTTGGGTATATTGGTCTGAGAAGAACCGCATTTAGGATTTTTTACAGTTTCACAATTGGAAAGAGGGATGAAATGTAAAGACCCCAATTTTCAAAATCATTCGAGTCTAAAAAATTTTTTCAACAGGTTAGAAATGGGCACTTCCTTCCTTTCCGATTGTAAGTAAGTTCATGAAAATGAGTTGAAATTTCACGATAAATTCAAACATTTCGATGTGAAGGTTTTTTGAGCATTTTTCGAAGAATTTTGAACCCGAAATGGAGTTTATGATTTTCGGGATTCAGAAAAAGTACCATGCAACCTATAAAAATGGGTTGAAATTACGTGAGAAATTCAAATATTTCGACGAAAATGTTTTTCGAGTACTTTTGAAGCATGTTGAGACCAAAATTGGAGGATTGGTTTTATTTCCATCAAAAACCCTCTTTGAAAGTATTTTTGAAAAATTTTGAGCCCAAAATTGAGTAATTGATTTTTGAGATTTTAGAAACCGTGTCATTCGATCTTATCATTAGTTAAAATTTCTATAGAAAATCACAATTTTCCTCTAAAACCTTTCTTGAGCATTTTTGAAGAACTTTGACACCAAAATAAAGTTAAGGCTGTAATTTTCGGTATTTTTCGGGACGTTTTATGTAATCTATCAAAATGGTTTGAAATTTCGCAAAAAATTCAAATATTTCAAAGAAAATCGTTTTTTTGAGCTCGTTTGAAGAATTTTGAGCCTAAAATTGCGGTATTACTTTTGGATTTTTTGAAATTGGCCTCACGCGTCCAATCAAAATAGGTTGAAATTATGCTAAAAAATGAAAAATTTTCATAAAAACTTTTTTCGAGCGATTTTGAAAAATCCAGCTTGAAATTTGGTGGTTGATTTTAGGGAACTAAGTATCAAAGAAAGGATCTACAGTCTATCAAAGTAGCAATGGCGATTTTCACACCGAAGTTAGGCAAGTCAGACTTCCCCTAAAATTTCTTCAAAATTCTGTTCTTCTCTCACGATTTTACTATTTTTTTAAAACTCGAAAAAATTCTCAAATTATCTACAATTTTAAGTTTTTTTTTTGACCCAAAAAATGTTGATTCGAAAACACGAACGTTTTTATCGATAGTACAACAAAATATGTATTGTAAGTTTATTCCTCGGTTTTTGGAAAATTTTTAAATTTCAAAAAAGTCGCTGGAGGCCCTAAAAAGAATTGAACTCACCTGAAGTCGTCTTCAGAGGGTGTTAAAATTGGAATGTAGATTAAATTTCAGCTTTCCATCTCCATTATTTGATGAAATTTTGTGAAAATTTAAAGTTTCAAAAATCTGCTGGAGGCTTCAGGAATTTTTTAAAAAACGCTGGAGGCTCCAAAACGACTTGAAATTTACCTGCAGTACTTCGTAGGGTATTGAAATTAGTTTTTAGAATAAATTTCAGCTTTACAACTCCAATTTGATGGAATTTTGTGAGAATTTCGAATTTCAAAAATCTGCTGGAGGCTCCAGAACTGCTCAAAACGAGTTGAAACCGTTTCCAATCGATTTGGCATGTCGAAAATAGGGTATATCCCAAATTTTAGCTTTCTTGGTCAATTTGGTAAAATTTTGATTTTTTCCCTCATTTTTGGCCAAAATTTGACTTTCAAAAATTCACCAAAAAAAAATCGAAAAACTCACTTCAGCATTTAAAATTTTGACAGGTGCTGAATTTTTGCATGATCTTTCGATCTAGGGGTAACGGCCCAGTTTTTTTTACCCTCTCTAGTTTTTTTTACCCCCCAAGAATTTTTTGAAAAATAAGCCACCAAAGTCATGAATTGATTCGAAAACCATATTAACATGTTTTGTGCGTCTTTTGGAACACATTGCCCTTGAAAAGCTGCATTTTCCATTCAATGTTCATGGTTAAGGAGACTTTGAAAAATGTGATGTGAGTTTTGGTCGATTTTCTTAACAAAATTTTAAGAAAGTGTGTTTTGATTTTAAGGATTGGACGAGCTAATTTTCACTAAAATGAGTTCGCGAGTACATCGTTGAATTCTACACACTCTGGTCTATTAAATGAGCTAGTTATTTTTCATCAAATTTGTTTTCTAAAAATTTTTAGAGGGGGTTAAAGAATAGGGAACGATTCGAGCCCAGTTTTCTATTTTTTTTACCGGGTAAAAAAATAGAAAATCCATATTAAATTTTTGTTCTCTAATTTTTTTACCCCCCTCAATTTTCAGAATTTTTGCTCGTTGGCGACCGTTTAAAGGCGTGATATAAATCTTATTCATTTTTAGGGAAGTATTTTGAATGTACTGCTCTGAACTTTTGTAAATAATATTGTCCAAAAAACACTTGCTACAGTTGATTACATCAATGTAAACAATCAACGAAATACAATGAATAAATGAATGATGCCCCTCTAATGTAGGTTTTCTATGAAAGCAAACAAAACAAAAATGGGTATCAAATTGAAGACCTTGAGTATAGTATTAACATGAAAACAGAAAATTGGAGCAGGAACTTTCACAGCAATTTTTCACCACCTATATCCGCAAAAAATTCCCAAAAAGTAGTTTCTTGTGAAAAACAATGTGTTCATCTGGTGATCCAGGAATTTTAGAGTCCAAAAATACGTGAATTAAATTTTTTTGTTGAAAATTTTCACAAATAACCTTTACAAATTCTTAATTTTATTCTCAATCATGTTTTCAAGCAATGAATACACTAATGATAACGGAAAGGGCACTTTTTGGCATGATTAATTAATAATTTGTTAAGAAACGTTGAATCAGTGTTGTTAACATTGAAAACACAGAAAAAATTGGGGGGTAAAAAAAATAGCGAATGGGGGTAAACGAAATAGCGAACGGGGGTAAAAAAAACTGCGAACTCGTTTTTTTGCAAAAAATTTTTTTTTTGGCGAACCTAATGAAAATAAACGTTTGGCAAACACTAAATCTTGTCAACGAATGTTTGCTGATTTCAATGCACTTTTCAGTTTTTCTCTAGCTTCATTAGGTCAAAAGAAATTTCAAGATATGTCCTTAGGGGGGTAAAAATATAGGGCCGTTACCCCTACCTTTGTAAAATTTGAAAAATTTCGTGCAAGTCCTATGTTGAAACGCAAAATCAGCGATTTCGGCTGACCTGTCAATCAAAATGGCCGCCATTTTGTAAGTAAGGCCAACTTTTTTTTGGGCAAGTTTGCTTTAAAATGTTTCTTAGGATGTCCCCTTTAAGAAAAAATGTGTTTCCGGATGATCGGCGGGGGGGGGGGGTAGTGCAATTACTCCTATTGTCATATGCCGGACTTTTGTGAGACTTCTCGTGTTTTTTTTTTTTTGTAAATAATTTTTTGAATATTACCTACCTACGTAAAAACTAGTGCGAGTACATAAAATGCTTTCGTACCAACTTTTTTAAAAATGAAAATAAGTCAATTTGCGTAATTTTGACCTTTCAAGGGGAGAAATTGTATTTTATGACTATTTTTGTAATTTTCCAAATCGACAATACGAAAAAAAGTCACTCTAATTTTTTTATACGTGTTAATCAGCCATAAAAGGTTGTACATAGTTGGGGTAATTCTTTCCAGAATTTTTGAGCATGGACAGGGACTGCATGGAGAAATATTACTTTTCAACTTTTTCAGTTAATTTTTGGCGCTCAAAACGGTGGCAACACTGATTTCACAATTGAACTGAAAATTGGACTTTGTAAAGTACTCAAAAATCCTTAAAATTATGACCCAACTTCGGACTCAAAATCCTTCAAAAGTGCAAAAAAAATTATTTGACTGAGTTTTTGATTTTTGGCCAAAATTATTAGCACTTTGGTAGGTTGCATGACCTTTTTTTCAAAAACCCAAAGTTCTTGAGAAGTGCTCAAAAAAAGTTTCAATTGAAATTTTTAATTTTTTTGGGAAATTTCAACTTGACATTTTTTCACAAATCACTTCGAAAATTTATCAAAAATGTTCAAAAAACATTTTTATTGAAATATTTGAATTTCTCGCGAAATTTCAAGCCATTTTGACAGGTCGCAAGATCACTTTTGAATTAATTCTACGACAGTTAATTTTGACTCGAAATTGGAGTGGGGTCACTTTGAAATGTTTTTCACGAACTTTGATTCATTCAGCCTGAAACGAAATCCTTTATGCTATTTTTTTGGAGTCTTCGACTTTATGAAGCCTTCGTAACCATTGTGCAAAATTAAGATTTTTACCCCCCCCCCCCTACCCTCTAAAAAAATCACGTCTTTTCTGACATTTTAGATCAATATCTACAAACCAACTGAATTTTTGACCAATATCGTTTATAACTCGTATATTCATTTTCAATTTCACAGTATTACATCGTAACCAAAGTCTGCACGAATCTCCGACCCACTTCCAAATTTCCGTCCGGCGAATACGACACATTCACGGAGTATTATCATGAAAAATACAACTTGGAAGTGAAAAATCCTATCCAACCTTTACTAGAAGCTCGAATCATCACTGATAATCTCAAATGCATTCGTCCAAGGTACTCATTCAAACGTATTTGATTTCAACTTATCAACGTGAAATACACCGGATTCATTTTTTAATCCTTTTGTTGTATTTCAGAGCTCAAAATCCTGGCATAAAGAAGAAAAAAGGCGAAAAAGAGCCCGATCTTCCGGTAATTTTACTGCCAGAATTCTGTATACGGCAATCATTTCCCGCTGTTTATTGGTACAAAGCTGTTCTGTTGCTCGGAATTACTCATCGTTTACATTACATCTTATTGGCCGAACAACTAAGACGCAAGGTGGCTTCTGAAATGGAAGCCATAGCTGATTCGTCGATTGAAAGCGGTAATGCTGTAGTATTTTGCTTTTTTTCTACGATAAAAACTTCGCTACAGATATCTGTACGTTTCAGATGAGAAAGATGTCATGATAGTTGACGAATCATTCGTGAAAGAATGCGAAGAAGGAGCCAAACCGGTGGTGCCCATATTATCAATACTGAAACAAGTCAAATATGTGAGAAATGTTCGCCGGTATCCTTGGGCCGATGAACAACTACCGATCGATATAGATCGACAAATAGATACGGTTTCTATGATCGAAGTCATGTCTTATTGCGATTTTATTCGTGGTCAGACTGGAGAACATCCTGATATGTTCGCTGTAAGTTTCTTATTTTTTTCAATTACTCGTTGGAATAGATATTTTATTATTTTGTCACTGGATTTTTAATTCGATGTGTTTATTTGTTCGAAGCTTTTCGCGCCCAGTGTTGCGGAGTTCCCAAAACTGAAATTCATCGATGCTCGAAAACCATTGAATCCGGGTCCGAAACAAACCGATATTGTTCAGGTTTGTTTCAAATTATACCTACTCGTACTTGAATGAAAATCTTTCACATTGAATTACGATTTGTTTCTCTCTGTAGACGTTCACCGGTGTAAATTGCGATGATATATTCAACTTGGAAAGATTAAAAATGATGGGTAAATCGTTCGTAAACTTTGCCGTTTCGTTATGGCTCTATAAGTCGAATCCAGATTGGAATGTTACTCAGTTACGTCAACTAAAGCAGAAAATATTAAGCCGGCGTAATTTTTACTACTGCGGAGCTAAACTAGAGCTTGGATCTTATATTAAAGTATTGGTCGAATTTTCAATTCAACTCTAAATGTTTTCAGTGTTACGAAATACTAGACGATTAATCTGTATCGTTATTTCAGCTACACGACTTCTCCGAGAATAACGACTGGTTCTTGAGTGGTTTTTGCGTACCGGATGTATTGATTAATATCTTGAAAAATTACGTTATTCCTCCCGAAGCTATTTTCAATTTGGAAATTCCTCGAGATGAGCAACACTCGGGTATTACATTATTATTTTTTTTATCGTTAAATTTGATACGAACTTTTGTTTCGATCACATTACTGTATCGATTTGTTCTGAATTTGAAAACAGGTGAAATTAGCGCCGAAACTAGAGATAAAATGCAGAATAAAATGATCGAATATTACGATAAAACTTCGACGAAGAATACCGAAAGTACGTTGAACAAGACGCCCATTTCTGATAACGGCGATCACAATCACGCGTTTATTTATTTCAAAAAGCACAGCGTTCCCGATAAAGCTGTAGCTAGCGCTTTGAAATCGTTGATTGGAGTTTACTTAACGGTGAGATTATTAATTAGTTGTCCAATTGTTATTTTAATAAAATAACTTCCATATTTCGCGATTAAATCAACGATGATTACCTACGTTTCAGAATACCGGAGTCGAATCAACGTTCAAATTTCTGCAATATATCGGCGTATTACCTAAAGAATCCCATCCAGACGCTTCATACCCATCAAAAGACTCTCCTCCGAATGAAAATCATTCGTATTTCGATGAAGATAATTTAAAAGAAACTCTCGGATACGAATTCAAGAATAAGAGATTACTCACAGAAGCCATTACTCATCATTCGTATTTTAGCGAAACTTCAACCATCTGTAATCACAAACTGGCTTTCTTAGGAGATTCTATTTTAGGTGAAATTTTAGATTAAGTTACCAGTAGCGTGAGATATTCTTAAGAATTGTAATTTGATTGATTTTATTTCGCTTGTAGATTTACTCTTAACCGGATACGTTCACGAATACGGTCAAGATAGAAAGATCAGCGAAGTTCGCGAAATACGAGTTTCCCTCATGAATGATGTAGTATTTGCTATCGTTGCTGTGAGAATCGGTCTGCATAAGGTTCTGTTCTACGATTCGGTCAGATTGATGAAGAAAATCGATCAATTTGTTCAAGAAGAAAATAGAGTGAATTGTCAAGTCAGTTATGACGAAGTAAGCATGTTTCTGGAAATTAGTTTTATAAAAACGTTCTTGTTATTTGTGCTAGATTTTTAGGTTTGAAGACAAATTCGAACTCTTTCAAGATTTGTGTGAAAAAGTTGCAGTTTTTTTCAGTTTCTAAAATTGCGAAAAAGTTTTGTTTTTGTGGTCAAAATTTTCAAAAAGTGTTTCTTTTTTCCAAAATTACCAAATCAATTTTCCTTTTTACAAAACTGCCAAAAATCTTGATTATTTTCCAAAAATTGTTAGTTTTCTATTTTTTGAAAAAATTTTCTTTCGTGTTTTTAATATGAAATTCTAAAAAAAGAAAGAAACTAGCCCAAATCGCTAAAAATTGATAAGAAGTTCTACAGTTTTTATTTATTTAAAAAAAATTTTTTTTTGTTGAAATTGTGAAAAAAAAGTCGAAAGGACCGATATTTTAAAAAAAAATTACGTACATTCTGATCCTCTGACTCCGACCACCTCCCCCCCCCCTCCCATAAGACAACATAATTCAGTCTCGAAGGTGAAATTTGATTTTTGAAGAATTTTAAAAAATTCAAATTGGACTTATTTTCAATGAAAAAAAAATCAAAATTTGACCAAGTTGAGCTAAAAGGCTGAAATTTAGTTTTTACCTTATTTTTGACCTCCCGAGTCGATTGATGGTGGTTTCAAGCCACTCTGAAGCCTTTAGCTTTTTTTCAGATTCTCCAATTTTTGAAAAAATTTGAAATATTATGAGGTGAAAATAAAATTCAGCGGGTATAAACTCGGATTTGTTTTCTTTTTGATGTTTTAGATCGATTAATGATCGTATTTTCAAAATTTTTTGGTCCTGTTCGACTTGAAATCCAAGGTTTTTTTTTAATCTTGAAAAATTTGTCTTTTGCGATCACGTAAAGTAAAAACTGAAAAACCCTGAAATTTTTGTTTTTGCCCTATTTTCATCATTCTGAGTCGTAAATTTGATTTTTTTTAAGGGCTGAATTTCATTTTGACCCTATTTATAACATTTTTTTGGAAAATTAGAGAATTTGAAAATTTTTTGAAGGCTCCTGAACACCTCGAAACCATCAATAATCCACTCGAAAGGTCGAAAATAGAGCATAAACTAAATTCAAGATTTTTTTATTGACTCGTTCTTCGCAAGCCGTGAAATTTTCTGTGTTTCAAAAAAAAAAATCACTGGAAAAAATTTTGGGATTTTAATCAATACGGACGAATTTTGAAAACTAGTGCCTAAATCGATCGAAACGATCACAAAGACGATAAATTCCACTTCATACGCACTTAATTTCATTTTTACTCTATTTTTGGAATTTTTTTTCAAAAATTGGAAAATTGAAAAATCCGGCGGGGCTCCAGAACAGCTCGAAATCATCAGAAATCGACTTGGAAAATTGAAAATGAGTTACAAAACCAATTTCAGCTTTTTTCATTCACTCGTTTGCAAACCGTAAATTTTTTTTCTTAAAAAAAAAAAAAAAAAAATTAACGAAAAGTAAGATTTTTTCATGGTTTGGTTAAAAGCAAAATTGTTTTGGTGGTATTGACAAAAATAGAAAAACTTGATCACAATTTCAACAACAAAAAAAATAAAAATAAATAAGAACAGTAAAACGTTCTATTAAGTTTGTGCTATATAGTTTTTTTTTTTTTTTGGAATTTCATATTAAAAACATGAAAGGAAAATTTTTCAAAAAATAGAAAACTTATGGCAATTTTTTGGGAAAGAAGCAAGCTTTTTTTGGCAGTTTTGTAAAGAGAAAAATTTATTTGGTGATTCTGGGGGAAAAAAGACTTTTTGACAATTTTTGAAAATTTTTGAAAATTTTGACCAAAAAAAACAAAATTTTTTCACAATTTTAGCTACCAAAAAAACTACAACTTTTTCACTATTTTTAGTAATTTCTGCGGGAAATCAAATTTTTTTGGAAAGCAAAACTTTTACAAATTAATTCAACTTAATAAGAAGTTGAAAAAGGAGTTTTTTCAAAAAATGAAGAATTTCCCATTCGTAAAATTTATATTTATTTTTGTCAAAAAATTTTTATAACAAAATGAGTTGAAGTTTGTCTTTTTCCCTATGGGTTCCGGAATTTTCGAATAATTCTGTCATTAAATAAAAATCAAGTGAGAAATGAAAACTCAATTTTTCAGAATTTATCATTTTTTTAAACGTCAAAAGTCGAAATTATCAAATATAATAGCAAAAAATACAATATTTCGTTAATGAAAACTAATTGATTATTTCCATTGTTTGATGTACCTATTTTCTTGATTATTTTTTTTGTTCCTTTTAAAAATTATAATTTTTTAAGCTTTTTTTTGGGAATTTTGTGAAAATGAATTGGGGTTTTCAATTTTTAAAATGTCCTTCCAAAATTTTCTTCCAAGGATCTTCCTCTTAGTTTTCAGATTTTGTTCGACAGCCTGTTTTTGGATTTTTGACGAATTTTTGAAAATTTAAAAAATAAAAAAAAAACTCTTTCAAGGGCGATTTTTAATTTTTTTTTGAAATAATAGATATGAATTTTTTCGAGCAAAGTGAACCAAGAAATTCCGATAAATCAACGACTGGTAGTTTCAGGCCATTTTGAATTTTTCCAAAAAATTTCAAATTGCTCTGGGGTCAAAAATTAATTTTACATCCTACTCCTTTGGTTATAATGCTCATAGGGCATTCTCTTGATCGTTTTAGGTGGTTATTGATGTGAATTTTTGACCGAATTTGTACTCTCGTAAATAAGAGCTCTCACGAAAAAAAAAAAAAAAAAAAAAAGTAAGAACAAAAAATTTCCTTTTTTTGATAATCTATTCTATGAAATTATATTTAATGTGTTTCAGTTACTTTTCTTAATCGAAGAAACAAACAACGCTGTGATCGACTCCGTAGATGTTCCCAGAGCGTTGACTGATGTCTTCAAAAGCATCGTAGCTGCGATTTATTTAGACACCAATGGCGATCTAAAAACTGTTTGGAACGTTGTACATCGTGTATTGAAAAAAGAAATAGGTTGGACATTTATTATTATTATTACTTACTCGTAAATAAAATTTCCAAAGTATAAAGCTTACCTATTTACGTACATTTTTCATTTCACAGATAAGTTTAACGATATGCCACCTCGAGATCCGATCAAGTTACTAGAAGAAACAGATTTGAAATTTTCATTCGAGTGAGTCAATTTCTCTCAATTCGCTGCAAATTTTAGTCGTCATTTCTCATAACTCCGGTTTTTTTTCTCGTTCTAGCCCTACTACCTACGGAAATTTAATAATCGTACCTCTGCAAATCGAAATAGATCATGGTAAAAAAATTTTCTTCGGGACTGGATCATCGAAAAATCAAGCTAAGAGAATCGCAGCCAAAACAGCGATCAAAGAAATGGCTCGAGAATTCGTGGTATGATTTTATTCTCGTGTTTGTTTTTATAAGATACTATGTATTTTCGAGTTACCTAATTTTTATCCAAAAAATATTTCTGTTTGCTCATTTTTCGCTCATTGTTTTTAAGCTCGAGCTTTATTTCGTGTTGTAGAAATGAAATTTTATTATATTTTTATTTTTTAACAGTGTTTTTCTTCCCTCATCCACTTTCATTCGAGAAGACGAATCGTAATTCGTTGAAAAATGCGAGCAAATAATTTGAAAACGTTGAAAAAAATGAATTTATTTCCAAAAAAAAAAATTGAAACGAATGCGTATAGAAATAGAAACAATTAGTTCATTCGATTTGATGAAAACAGACTAATTTAAAAAAATGCAAATACATACAAAAATAATAATAAATAATAAGTTGAATAAATAAATTAAATTATAAGGAACCACGAGGTTGTTTACCTCTTCAGCGATTCGAATTTCAAACAGCGATGAAAAATCCTCCCTCCAAAAAAAAAAAAGTAAACAAACTCGAATTTCAAACAAAATTTCTTCATCATTAATTAAGATTTTTTTTCACTAATTTTTTATTCACCAGTCAATTCCAGACAAGAATTTACGAACCACGCGTGAAAAATAATAAAACGTAAAATATCGAAATCTGATAAAACTGAGATAATTCCATTCGCTCGAACCTTATCGTTGGCAGTTTTTCAAAAAAGATCAAGCTCAGCATCGACAGATCCGCCTTCTTCTTCGTGACCGTATTTTTTACCTTCTTTAGACCCTTGTTTTTTACCAAACTTGGATTCCTCATCGAGATGTGCTTCTTCGCCGGCTTCTTTCTTATGCCCGGACGCTTCTTTGTACTTATGTCCTTGATCCTGAGCGCCTTTCTTTTCAGCTTGGGCTTCGTGATATCCCGAATCGAGATGGTTGGTTTTGGCCGAAGCACCTTTCTCTTTATGGTGTTTTTCTTGCTCTTTGGCATGTTCTTCTTGTTCTTTATCCGAATGAACTTCGTCGTAGAACACTTCGTCTTTTTTATACTCGTCTTTGTGGTGAACTTTATGGAAACCTTTTTTCTTATGTCCTTTTTTATGACCTCCTTTTTTCGTGATAGAGACTTCTTTCTCGCCTTGGTTACTTTTGTATTCTTCGCCGAATTGTTTCTCTTGTTCTAGATGTCCTTTTTTTTCACCTTCTTTCTCACTGATGACGGCTTTCTTCTCTTCTTTACCGTGTTTTTCGTCTTCGGCTTTGTCGTACGCTTGTTCCTTCTTGTATCCTTGTTGAGCTTTTTCGCCGGCTTCGGAATTATGAGCTTCTTTGTACTTTTTACCTTCTTCTTTGCCGAAATGTTTTTCTTTATCGAAGCCTTCTTCGAAACCCTCGTCGAGACCACTCAAACGACTCCCGGATTGTTTCAAATCGCCATTATAAGTGGGTTTTTTCACCGATGAAGATCGAGCCAAAGGTTTCGATTTTGATTTCAGTTTCGAATTGGATTTCGATTTCGACTCGGAGTCATCGAATTTGATTTTTTTTCGTCGTTCGGATTTATGTTGAACGTGATTCGGTACATTCGAACTACCAGAACCTGCGGTCTCGATGATGCTATAGCTGCTGTGTTCTGCCTGATTTCGAGGATCCATATCTGAGAATTTTATCATATTGCTGCTGCCATCCGGCTTACCGGGTTTATCGTTGAATCGTACTAGCGCGCAATTCACATCGTAAAAAAACATAGTCGATAAAATCGCGCAATAAAATATCATTTTCTTGTTCCGAAATGCGTATTAAAACTCAAAATGACACCACAAATCGCGAACCCGGACGTTAAACTGTTCACGGTTCAGAAAGCGGATTTGTATTTATATAATTGTCGATGCACCGTGTACTGCTACCATCTCCCTGTTTCCACGATCGAGTAGAAAAACGGACGGATAGATTAACGTATCTCGATTACCGCTGATTGGCCGTATAATCGAACTGTTAATTAGGTATTTAGCACATGGTCGCTTTTCCTCCTCTAACCAACCGTGTAAACGCGAAGAGCTCCTGATGGCGTTACAGTCAAATGGCGATCAAAGGAAGTTCAATGCGTTGAGAAAATCATCGGCGATGGGGACTTCCTCGCTTGGAAAAGACCATATCTCATGAAGTCATGATGTTGGGTACTTGAAATTGAAAGATGGGATTTTTGTTCCCTTCGTGTAGATGCAAAGTTACCTAAAGATATTTATATGGCCTTTTATGGAGCCTCCCAAAGTTGCTGAATGTCCATTAGGGTGGCCCTTATTTTTCGAAATTGGGATTTTCCCCCTTTCCAACCCCCAAAGTGGTGACCTCTGGTGATAAAATATTTCAAAAATTTGAAAAAATACAAAGTCTCAGTAATATTTTAATTTCAAGTTCTATCATCTATAAAAGGTTCCTCTCGACCAAAATGAACACTCACGACGATCTTAGCCCACTTCCTTGAAAAACTAAGCTGACCCCCTAGAATAGCTAAAAGAAGAATATTTCGAAGTAAAATATGCGAAATGGCCCTATTCCCAGATTTGGAAAACTATAATGGATTATTGTTGGGTACCTCCTAAAAAAATTTTTGAGCGGAATTTCCGCCCCTCAAGCCACCTTCCTGGGACAGTAAAAATCTAACATTCTCAAAATTGTCAAAGAAGCGCAGCTTTTGGCCATATTGTCGAAAAATACATTTTCTTCTGACGTCATGAAAAAAGTCCTAATATTTTTTGTAAAAATCAACAAAAAAAACCCTGCTGTTGGGGAAAATTTCAAAAATTCCTATTTTTGCCAAAATGTGGCCAAAAAAGCACCTGTTTTTTGACAAAATGTTCGAAAAATCTTATCGCCAAACTAATAGTCAAAAAGTATCATTTTTGCCAAAATTGTACAGAAATTGTACAGAAATTTCTTTCTGAAAAAAATTATTTAAAAAATTCCAAATTTTGTGAAAATTGCCAAAAAAAATCCTGTTTTTTTCCAAAATTCAAAAATTGTCCAAAAATGCCTTTCTTTGACGTTATCAAAAAAGTCGTAAAATTTTTTGCAGAAATGACCAAAAAACCTTGTTAGTAGCCAAAATTTGGCCAAAAAAACACCTGTTTCTTGCCAAGATGTTCAAAAAATCTTATTGCCAGAATAATAGTCAAAAAAGTCTCACTTTTGCCAAAATTGTACAGAAATTGTACAGAAGTTTCTGTTTAAAAAAAAAAATAATTATCTAAGAAATTCCAACTTCAAAATTGCCAAAAAAGTTTTGTTTTTTGACAAAATTGTCAAAAAATACCTTTTTTTGACGTTATCAAAAAAAAGTCCTGCTATTTCTTGCTGAAAGATAAAAAAATTTTGTTAGTAGCCAAAATTTCGAAAATTCCTATTTTTTCCAGAATTAATAGGAGCAATTGCACCCCCCCCCCAATCCTCCGGGACAACTTTTTTCTTAAATGGGACATCCTAAGGAACATTTTAAAGCAAACTTGCCAAAAAAAAGTTGGCCTTACTTACAAAATGGTGGCCATTTTGATTGACAGGTCAGCCGAAATCGCAGATTTTGCGTTTCAACATAGGACTTGAACGCAATTTTTCAAACTTTACAAAGATAGATCGAAAGATCATGCAAAAATTCATCACCTGTCAAAATGTCAAGTGCTAAAGTGCGTTTTTCGATTTTTGGTGAATTTTTAAAAATCGAATTTACGCCAAAAATGAGGGGAAAAATCAAAATTTCACCAAATTGACCAAGAAAGCTGAAATTTGGGATATACCCTATTTTCGACATGCCAAATCGATTGAAAACGGTTTCAACCCGTTTTGAGCAGTTCTGGAGGCTCCAGCAGATTTTTGAAACTCGAAAATCCCACAAAATTCCATCAAATTGGAGTTGTAAAGCTAAAATTTATTCTAAAAACTAATTTCAATACGCTACGAAGTACTGCAGGTGAATTTCAAGTCGTTTTGGATCCTCCAGCAACTTTTTGAGAATTCCTGAAGCCTCCAGCAGATTTTCGAAACTTTAAATTTTCACAAAATTGTATTAAAATAGAGAAGGAAAGCTGAAATTTACTCTACACTCCAATTTTAACACCCCTGAAAACGACTTCTGGTGGATTTCAAGTCATTTTAGAGCCTCCAACGACTTTTTTAAACATTACTGGAGCCTCCAGTAGATTTTTGAAACTTGAAATTTCCCCAAAATTTTATCAAACCAAGCTGGAGAGTCGAAATTCATTGTGCAAACTAATTTTAATACGCTATGAAGTTGACTGCTGGTGAATTTCAAATCGTTTTGGAGCCTCCAGCAACTTTTTGAAAGGTTGTATGACTTTTTTTGGAAAATTGAAATTTCCTAAAAGTAGCTGGAAGCTTCAAAACCATTTGAAACCACCATGTAGTCTGCGAAGTAAATTTAAGCTTGCCAACTCCATTTGATAACTTAATGTTGGGGAAATTGCAAGTTCCAAAAATCTACTGGAGGCTACAGTAATTTTTGAAAAAATCGCTGGAGGCCCTAAAATTACTTGAACCCACCTGAAGTCGTTTTCAGAGGGTGTTAAAATTGGAGTGTAGAGTAAATTTCAGCTTTCCATCTCCATTTGATGAAATTTTGTAAAAATTTAAAGTTTAAAAAATCTGTTGGAGGCTCCAGAACTGCTCAAAACGGGTTGAAACCGTTTCCAATCGATTTGGCATGTCGAAAATAGGGTATATCCCAAATTTCAGCTTTCTTGGTCAATTTGGTGAAATTTTGATTTTTCCCCTCATTTTTGACGTAAATTCGATTTTTAAAAATTCACCAAAAATCGAAAAACGCACTTTAGCACTTGAAATTTTGACAGGTGATGAATTTTTGCATGATCTTTCGATATACCTTTGTAAAGTTTGAAAAAGTTCGTGCAAGTCCTATGTTAAAACGCAAAATCTGCGATTTCGGCTGACCTGTTAATCAAAATGGCCGCCATTTTGTAAGTAAGGCCAACTTTTTTTTGGCAAGTTTGCTTTAAAATGTTCCTTAGGATGTCCCTCTTAAGAAAAAAGTTGTCCCGGTGGATCGGCGGGGGGGGCGCAATTGCTCCTATTGTCATATGCCGGACTATAAGGAGTCTTTGTTATGTTTTTTTAGCCGAAATTGTCTGTCAAGTTCTGTTTTTGCTTAAATTGTCAAAAAATCTCGTTTATGTCAAAATTGTAAAGAAGTTGTGAGGTGTACAGATGGAATGGCCCAACTGCTTAAGCATTTATTTATGTAATTATTCCCATAGGTTGGATTACGCAACGTATTCTCCACCTATTTCAATTATAACTACCCCTATCCTATACTGAAAGTATGGTAACGTGGGAGAATCGTATAAGCGCGATGTACATACGTTGGTACCTACCAAGTACATTGTGAAAGCCAAGCTCTTCACTTAGCATTGGAATCTCGAGCTCTCTGGAGCTAAGTCAAAATGTTGATGTGTTAACTCTATTTCAGCACAATAGATGTACATATAAACGCATAGGCATCTGCCTATGCCTGTCCTTTACTGTTTGTACCACTTTTAGCGGTTGGTTTCCTTTTGAATTATTCAATCATACCATCGGACAGTACCCTATCTGTGATCAACATATCCAAATTTTAGCTTCCTAGGTCATCCCCACTCCTTTTAAGATGGAAAAACCCGAAAATAGGGGCAAAATAAGGGGATTTTTAGCTTAATTCCGCTTTAAATGGGGTGGGGATGACCTAGGAAGCTGAAATTTGGATATGTTGATCACAGATAGGGTACTGTCCGATGGTATGATTTTGGACCCTTTTCATCCATTTGGGGTCATGTTATGCCCCTCCAAAAAAGTGACCTTTCTGTAATTTTCAACGTTGACCCTCTCCACTCCAGAGGTCAACTCTAGCTCCCAAAAGAATCCCATTCCCCAAGTTTGACTTCATTTTATCAATTAGAACAGGTTACAAGTCTCAAATCATAAAATGTAAAATTATTGAAATCACGTCACTTTGAGGGGTTGTAGCGCCACCCCCTTGAGGCTAGAGAGTTGGTCGATAGCTCATTTGATAGGTATTGGGGAGGAGATGAAATGATCGCTGGGCTCATTTTACTCAAAATTCAATATTTCAGCAGTTCTTGATGAAAAACTGATTTTGGGGGGCTTTGATCCCCTGGGGGGGGGGGGGGTCAGCTCGTGGGGTAGGGGCGGGGACTTTAAGTATGTTATTGTTCAGCACACCACCCTAGATAATATTCACCAAAAAAACCTTTGTTTGCAATTATGTTTGGGTTTGCCCGGTTTGCCCATTTTTTTCTGCTATTTGCCTGGGCTAATACAAAGTTGTAGGTTTAGAAGAGGAAGAATCGCAAGAAACTGGTGGAAATTATCGAAACTAGAAATTGAACATTATACAGGTAAGATATAAAATTCAAATTTCTACATTAGATTTAAGTTAGAATAGTATAATTAGAAAAATAGGAAGTTAATTGCACTTTTTGCAGTATTATTTTCAGTTTTATTTCACTAATTTTTTAGAAATTTAGAAAAATTTAGAGTTCTAGTTTATTTTTTAATCTTTTAATTTTAATAAAATTTTCTTTAATTATAACTCAAACTGATACGATTACACCCCCCCCCCCCCCCCCATAAAACTGTAAAAATATTGCAAAAAGTATCCAAATAACCAAACTAACAAATAAAACCTAGCCATCGTATACACAGATGCTCCAAAAACAAATTTTTTGTCATTACACTCTTTTCAAACCTGCCTAAATTTTTAATCAATATAATTTTTCATCACAATCACCCTATTTTTTATAAGAATGACAATTAAAACATCCAAAATTTTTGTTCTGATTCAAAATACCTACCCAATTTTTTTTACAAAGACCTTCAATATGCTCCAATAAATCACGAATACTTTTTATGTATTTCAAACTTCTTCAAAATTTCAATAATCAATTAAAATATGTAGTCAATTTGTACTTCGTAGCATAAAAATCAGTGTTGTAATTCCTCAATGTCCATCATAGTAGCCCTATCATTCATAAAAAGTCAACATTTTTTCCAAAAATCAAATTTACCTTTCAAAGTGAACATCTTTTCAAAAATTTATCACTTGTGTTGTAACTAAACAAATCCCCTCAAACAGATGTCCCATTTCTTCAATAAGTACAACACAAAATTCTCAAAAAATACCCTAATCCTTTCAAAATTCCTTTTTGAGAAATCCAAAAAACCTTGTCATCCTATTAAAATTCCAAAATAACTTCAAGAATACCTCAAAATACAGTTTTCTGTTCCTCTTTTTGTCATAATACTCAAAAAATTGTCCACAAATGACCCCCCCCCTAGTATCAAAAAATTTATTATGACGAATCCCAATAACTCCTTCGTAAAAACCAAAATCCCAATAAATTGAAAATGAAAATAACCAAATCTTTCAAACCAAAAAAACCATCATCAGTGTTATCAGCTTGCAAATCCTTTTATGACAATTATGACACTGATACCTTACAATTTTCTTTTGGAAACTTCAACATCTACAAATTTTGAATTAAACAACTATAACCAGTGTTGCAAACTTCAAAAACTCTTCAACAGATGCCCTATTTTGCAACACTGGTACTTTAAACTTTTTTTTTTGAAAAAACTCAACTCTAGGACCCAACAATAGTGAAATAAATTGTTCTACGAATACTAAAATAAGTGAAAAACTATTTCACAAAAACTTTCGATCCTGTATTAAAAAACCATTCACATTTGCCCTCAGAACTAAATGAAAGTTCAAATTTTCCATTCCAATGTTGAATTTCTGTCAAATTTGTCAAACTACAAAATTCGTTAACTGCATAAGTAGGTACAGCAATTAGAACTCATTTTATTTTGGCTTCAATTCAACTAATTAAAATACACTAGTGTACAATTTTTAAATTCACTGTACAATAATGCAGCTCAACATTTCACACCTTTTTTTGTCACTCTTTCAAAGAATACACACCCTACCTTTCAATAAAATAACTCGTAACAATAACAAACCACTTAACCTACCTCAACAATAACTAACTAAACCAACCAACAAAAAGGGAACGTGACAAAACTAACAAACAGCTGGATATCTTTAGTCATTCATAATACATATACCTATGTGTATTATGAATGAAATTCTTACCCTCTTTCATTCAACAGCTTGTGTACTACAACACCTATACAGTATACACATTAGTCTTGCTCAAGTACACCTAACAACTGGTTTCATCAATAGTATCATACACTAACCCCCGCATCGCAATAATCAAACGTTCAATGACCATTAGATAAATTAATACCAGTCAATAGTCTAATTAATCTCTTTTGATATCTTTTTTCAGTCTGCTTTATTTTTATTCATTTTTTATTTTTCACCCCTTTGAAAACCAGAATGCAAATAGGTAGGTACATACATACTGACGATCGATGAATTCAAAATTCAAAGGGCCACCTGTACCACAAACAGTTAAACTACAGTCAAGAGTTGAACTCACATTCAGTTTAACTCGTCAAAAACAATGAGAAAAAATAGCCATCTGAAATTGAAAGCAATGCATAGGAGGTAAAAAACTTTCACAGCTAGATGACTCTCAACATAATGTAAACTTTCAACTTTCATTTTTATACTAAAAACCAATTCTTTTCGAGTCATTTTTTTCTAAAAATTATACTAAGCCCATAACAGACATTTTTTCACTTTCATATTAAATTGATTCGATGAAATATTTCATTTTTTCACCTGTAAAGAAAAATTTTCAATACACAAAATCATTTACCTAAGTACAGTTTTCATCGAATATTTATTTTCAAAACAGACTAATACAAATGCCCTATCAGTTTTCATTTTTTTTGTACAAAATTTTCTTCAAATTCTCCGATTCGAACGTTACAAAATTGCTCAACAGCTAGGGGCATCTTTTCCAATCACTTTAAACCATCCTGAAACATAAAACAATTCCCAGTAGTATTATTTTTTCAAAAAATTCAAAATTCAATTAGGTAATTAAATAAAATTAAAAAATTTCATTTCCTGCCCTGACATCATCGAAGCGGCACGTCCTTGACCAATCAAAAGCCGCTACTCGTGCGCAACGCACCCCCCAAACCAGTTGGCAAACTATCCAAAAATGATGAAATTTGTCAACAAACTTTTATCACCAAAAATTCATTCCGATTTTCTGAAAATGTTTTCTATGGTACCTTCCTTTATAAGTTTAAATTAAAAGCTCTCAAAATGTCAGTAGTAAGTGGTAAATGCTATGACTAAAAATTTCGATCGAGATATTGCAAAAAGCTTTTCCGTAAGTACCTTCCACTTTATATCTAAATACATAAGATCTGGTATTATTTTTCTCTCATGTGTTTACGGTGTAATACGTGTGTGCGAACTTGCGAACCTACAACCTACAACTCGAATATCTTTTCCAAGAACAACCAAACGATCCAAGACGACGACGAGTAAGAAAAATTTTGAGTAAAAATTCAATAATTCTAAAATTTAAAATTTTCCCAAAAATTTCTAATTTTGCTTGTGTGTATTTTTGTGTGTGTGCATTAATTCAAATTTCAGCCAAAATTATGACTTCCCATACGGCGATCTGTGCAAAATGTGGAGAACCTCTCATCCCAATTGAAATTCATAATCAACTGCTTATTACAACCTGTCGACACGTTTATCACCAACATTGCGTCAGCCAAGTACTTCGAGATCGAGATACACCTTACCAAAATCCACGAATTGTACGCTGCTCACAATCAAGTTGTACTCGATTCCTATCGTCTAACGATTTTTCAAGAATTGACTTCACGTATGTTACTTGTGAGCCACAGCATGAGCAACCAGCACATCCTGCGATCAATCAAAATCAACTTGATATGCTCACCGGCCTGAATAACCAACTTGAAGCCACAATTATGTCTATGGCTGAAGAAATGAAACATCTCAAAATTAGACTGGGAAAAGCTGATAAAGAACTTGAAAACATTAACAATCGCTATCACCACCTCATGAACCATCGAATCAATCAATTAACATCATTAGGAGAAAGAAATCCAGCAAATTTCGTCAATACTTCGATCATTCAACCTCAAACCAACTCGGCTTCAAACCAGCTCAACATCATACAAATGCCTCTTCATCACACATTCTATTTTGATCGAGACAACCAACCCTCCTCCTCTTCAGCATTGTCGAATCAATTCAAAGCACCACCACTGCCCCCTCCTTGGCCGCAGCCTCGCAATGCTCCACCTCATCGTGACAATCTGAACGATAATTCAGGCTCAAAACGCAAACGAGAAAGTACATCATCTGAGGATAATTCTAATGACATTCAACAACCACTCGCCCCCCATCGAAAAAAAAAGAAATCCAAAGCCAGAAAACCTCCACCGAAACAAATCAAAGGAACACCTGGAAATAAGGGTGATTACCACACTCGATACCGCAAGCGATACGGTACTGATTCGAAGGAGCTTTTACCATACTACCCTTTGAACTCATACCCTCATTCTTTCACCGCTGCGGGATACGAATTAGAAGAGGGCATATATGTTGGCGCTTGGTTTGCGTTTAATATCTTATTAATCGGTGATGGTCACATTGCATCGCTAGCTCGATTTCTTGGAATGGGAAAAGAATACGATAAAATTTTGGATCAAGGTTTATACCGAAGAGACCTACTTCTTAAAGATCTAATTGAATACCTCAACGATTTCACCAGCCTACCACCAAGAATCATGTTGTCAATCGGGAACTACGATGTTCACGAATTAACACCTTACCGAGAATTTTACAATGACATGAACAAGCTGTGTCTCATCTTACAGCGCCTAAAAGTAACCGAAATTATATTAGTACCGCTCATCTACCACCCTGTGAACAATCAACGCGCGTATGCATGTATCACACAAGTGTTGGAGAACAATTGGGGCCTTTTATTTGGAGCTGCAACTACACGCATCACCGGATTGTTCGATGAAATTCATTCTGGTCACTGTTATTTTGATGACTTTGGACCATACTATCGTTTGGAAGATTACGAAGAAGTTGCTACACGCATACGAGAACAATTCATTCCAGCTGTTCTTCCTAGTCCCTCTGCCCTGCGTGCAGCACAGGCCGCTGCTCAAGCTGAAAATGACGCTGCTGCAAATCCAGTGCCAAACGATCAAGCCGCTGCGAATCCAGTGCCAAACAATCAAGCTGCTGCAAATCCAGTGCCAAACAATCAAGCTGCTGCAAATCCAGTGCCAAACGATCAAGCCGCTGCGAATCCAGTGCCAAACAATCAAGCCTCTGGAGAAGACAACTTGCACGTAGACTAGCAAGATATCGCCTACCCTCACTAAAATTTTGAATTTATCAGTTAGCTCACCTATTAAATCTTCATCTGCCCAGCCTTGGAAGCTCAACACATCTGAGACTTCTCAGGTTGATTTTACAGAATCTCCATCAGAGCCCAATACATCGAAGACAAGCTGGTTGGAAATCATAAATGAAGGAGATGAATTCGACGAAGCTGCTGATAAAGTTCTTAATCTCATTGAAAATCCACCAGAGACCCCCCCCCATGTCGATATCGAGGAAGACAAAAAATCCGAAAACAAGGAAGAAAAACTGATTTGATTAAATCAAAAAACCACTGTTTCAATTTGTATCATATCAGTTCATTTTTTTAAATTAGCTTAACTTTTTTTTCACTGTGTAGCTACTATTTTTTAGTTAAACTAAGTTTTCGCCAATACATTTATGTTCATGTTTAGTTCTAATCTTTATACAGGACCATTTTTATTTTATGTTGAGAAGTAAAATTTTTTAATTTTCAATTTTTCCATCGTTTTTTTTATAATTTCATTTTTTTGGCTTATAGTTTTGGAACAATTTTTTATGAAGTTTACTTTTATTCCTTTTGATTTTTCCGAAAAGTAATCCCTTTTGTATTTGCGAAAGCTGGAACTTTTGCAAAATTAAAAATCAAAATCACCTTTTTCTGATTTTTCAACCATCGAGTACCTACATACTTTCAGTCAAATTTTGAACATTTTTTTTTACAGGGCAATTATTCCCCACTTAGGGAATAATTATTGGCATGATCACCTTAGAAGAGAATGTCTGCCCTATTTCCTTCTAGGTATCAGTAATTCCAAAAAAATACGAACTTTTGTAAAAATTGCCAACAAAAACTCCTGCTTTTTGCTAAAATGTTCGAAAAATCATGTTGGACAATTTCTTGCTTTTGCCAAAATTATCCTAAAAAGTCCTGTTTTTTACCAATTCATTGTCAACTTTTTTTCTGTAGTTATCAAAAAAAAACTATTTTCTTGCCTAAATAAAATGAATTATTGTAAAAAAAAAACTGCTGCTTTTAGCCAAAAATTTTCAAACCACTGCTTTTGGTCAAAATTTTCAGCAAGTTCTATTTTTTGATGACTTATAAAAATCCTGTTTCATACCAAAACAGTCTGAAAGTACCTACAACTTTTGCAAAAATTAAAGTCTTAACGTTAGTTAGAATTTGTCTAAAAAGTGCTGCTTTTTCCTTTATTAAAATCAATCTTCGTAATTTTATATTTTTCAGCTCGATTTCCTTTTCTATTCTTTTCCAAAATTGGTTTATAAAAGTTCTGTTTCTGCCAAAATTTTCGAAAAATTATTGTTTTTGGCTTGAAGAAGAAAAAAAATCTAGATTTTTTTGTCACAACTGCAAGAAATCCAAAACTTGGAACATAACGTTCTGAGATCCAAAATTCTGTCTGCGTTTTTTAAAACCCCTAATTTTTGTAAAAAAAAGTTCCCCTTTTTTCAAAATTGCCAAATAAAAATCTTGTCGACAAAAATGCCAAAAACGCCTCTTCTTCCTTGTGTTTTGTTAAAATTTCCAAAAAAATGAAAATTATTTTTTTTTGTAAAAAAAAATTCTTAAGATTTTGGTCAAAACTTTCAAAAAGTTCAATTTCCTAGTAAAAATTGTTAAAAATCCCAGTTTTTGTGAAAAAAGTTTTGTTTTTTCCAGAAACGTCTAAAAGTTTGGTTTTGTGCCAAAATTGTCAAAAGTCGATCCTGCTTTCTGCATAAAAATAAAACAGGTTTAGGTACTTTTTATACAATTTTTCGGATAAATTCAGCATTTTCTGCAATTTTGGCGAAACTAGGACCTTTTTTGTCAGAAAAATCGGGATTTTTAACAAATCTGACAAAAATAGGACTTTTTGACAGTTTTGACGAAAAAATTGAGACTTTTTTTTGGTCTTTCAGCAAAAATTATAATTTTTTAGCAATTTTGACATTATTTTTTGGAAATTTAGGGGGAAAAACAGGATTTTTAGCATTTTTATTTGGTAATTTCGAATAAAGTTTTTGTTAGTTCTGGAAGAAACAAGACTCCTCCGACAATTAAGGCAAAAATAAGCCTTTATTATTTTGGACTTTAGGAATGGGCGTAAGAGGGGTTGAAAACACATAAAGTTAATCCTAATCGATCTGCCATATTTTTATGAATATTTTTTTCCCCGCATAGAAAATATTAAGCTGCGTGTTTGGGCGAACTGGAATTGCAGGAGGGAAATGAGGAGCGGCTCTTGCCTCTAATATAGGTACTCTTTCTCACTTTGTTATTTTTACATAATTGCTCATCGAATGAAATAATTATCAACGTGATCGTTTCAGTCAGTTAAGTCGACGTAATTAAACCTTTATTTGCCTTATTTAATCGTTGCGATTTTCCAAGACCTTGTTATTCTTTTCATCTCGACCCGGTAAATTGACCATGAACCATAAATATTACGCAATTGTTACGTTCGCATTGAACTATCATTCAACTCTTCCTCTGTTCAGGTGACATTTTCCACTTTCCTCGCAACAGTGCAGCCTTCGAATAGTTCACGGATGTTGTGAAAATTATTCTCATTCTTGGAGCTTGCAAAGTTGAAAAAAAAATCGAAAGTTTATTGTTTAGAAATTACTACCACGGTTCGATTAAAAAATATGTACTTATTTCTATAAAAACGCAAATGCTCGGCAGGTACAATAGAGTAAAATAATGAAATTGAAGAACAAGAACAATGTAAGAGAAGTAGAGATACATTCGAAAAATTATTTCTTTAAAAATGAATGTTTCAAATCTTCCCAAAATTCTACTCGTTTACCATTCAATTTACCGTCGATCATTCGCAAATCATCATCTATTTGTAAGTAGCAAGGGTTTTCCACTGCTGAAGGTCGCCAGTGAACTGATGCATCTTTAGAATTAGGATCTCTGAAAAAAAAATAATAACCCGGATGAATATTCGCACATTTTGAAGATAAGATAATCGTAATAAATTAAAAAATGAACAATTAATAACCCTGTTTTAGCAAACGTAGTGATGAACTCGGTGAAGGTTTCTATAACGTGACGAGTTTTTGGTGTCAGAGAATCGGTCTTATTGCCCCATCTGTATTCTGTGTCGGCCCGCAGTGGTTAAAATCAGATTCATGACATGCTCCTATCAAGTTTTAAGAAAATTTGTACCGATTAATACAGCTTTTGAAAAGGAATATGAAAAATTAGATGTCTAGGATTAGTAGGTAGGTAAGAAAAGATGCTCAAACTTCACCTTTTAAAGGTTCATCAAATTGAGATGAAATGTATTCGTTTATGGTGAAAGCATTGCCTACGAAATTAAACTTGTAAACGAATACTGATGATGGAAGATCCGCAGAAATTACGTTGATTAATGTATCGTACACGTCTGATAGAGCAGCATCTGTCAGTATCTGGAATTTATAAGCAGATGACGTTTCAAAATTTTTGGAATTTTGACTATAAATAATAAATATGTATCTGCGATACAAACAAGTACACAAATAAATCGGATAGATGAACTCAGAACTTTCAAAGTTTGAACCAGTATTAATTTTCAATATGCCATAGTTAGCTTTTACCATTTTTTTCTCGAATTTTTATCAAAATTGTAGACCTTGCAGGTCACAAAGGTGTTGAGATTCCATTTTAAAAATTAATTTGTCGAAAAGAGGATTTAAAAGTGTCCCCATTAAATTTTTCAACTTTTCAAATGGTAGCCTTCAACTTTTGTTTTCATTATGAAAAGTTGAGCTTCCCCTCAGAAAATTCAACCGAGTCTTTCCCCTCCTCTCACAAACAATGAACAATGGCGGTCATTTTACCAGAGTATTGAGAGGAACATGTGAGAAAGAATTGCGCGAAGTCGGAGTAGGCTACTCGACTTCAATTTTGGTTCAAGTACCATGATGTAGGGTTTTGTTTGAAAAAAGGATTACTTATTCATTAGAATTCTAGCTCAGAAATTGAAAATGTTCAAAAAATTTCTACCCAACATTGATTTATTCATTTTTTTTTTTCGAATTGAGAAGGCAGTTCATTACAAAAGGATAAAAATAGTTTGCGTGATTAGCAAGACTTTTTCATAAAAAAGGAATTATTTAAAAAAATTTTGACCCCGAATGAAAAATTTTCAAAAAATTATTACGTCTTCATTTTTAATTTATTTTTATTGATTTATTTTCACCAAAATTGATTTATTTTATTTTTCTTGAGGATAAAAATAGCTGGTGGGTTTTCTTACTTTGAATGAAACATTTTCAAAAAATTGTTGCACACGTCATTTTTTTTTTTTTTTGTTTAATTTCCCATTGTTTGGAGAGTTTCGCGGTAGAGTTTTTCAACTTTTTCTTTTAAAATGTAATAATTAGAAGAATTCTGACTCAGCATTGAAAATTTTCAAAAGCTTTTCAGCAATGTTGGCTATTTTATTCCATTTTTCCTGATTTTTTTCAAAAAAATTTTACTTACACACTTCATTTTTTATTATTTTTTATTTTTCAATGGGTGGTGGGGGGGGGTGGAGTCTGGGTGCTTTATACAAGAGGATCAACTCTGTTTAGGGAGTGTCGAGATCAAGTTTTTCTTTTTGAAAAAATATTTAATAGTCCAGCATATTTTATGCCAATAGAAATATTCGAACTTCCGTATCCGATTTTCTAGGGCAACCTGTTTCTTCTTGCCAAAAAAATTTGGCCCTATTCACAAAATGGCGGCCATTTTGATTTTTGGTGAATTTTTGAAAATCAAATAATATAATCAAAATGAGAAAAAAATCAAAATTTCACCAAATTGACTTAGAAAGCTGAAATTTGAGATATATCCTATTTTCAACCTACCAAATAGATTTAAAACGGTATGAACTCGTTTTGAGCAGTTCTGGAGCCTCCAGCAGATTTTTCAATGCTCGAAATCTCAAAATAAATTTACCAAACAGAGCTGGAAATCCAAAATTTACTCTGCACTTCAACTTAAACACGCTATTATGTCGATTGTTGAAAAGTTTCAGTCATTTTATAGCCTCCAGCGACTTTTTGAAAATTCCTAGAGCCTCCAGTAGATTTTTGAAACGTGAAATTTCCACAAATTTTCATCAAATGCAGTTGGAAAGCCAAAATTTTTTCTGTAAACTAAGTTCAATACGCCATGAAGTTAACTGCAGGTAGATTTCAAGTCGTTTTGAAGCCTTCCAGCGATTTTTCGGAAATTACTGGAGGGTCATTCCACGTCAATTGGACCAAGAAGTGGTAGGGGGATTCGGCGATTTTCTTGAAATTTTCCCTGTGGAAAGACCTTCCAAAAGGATGACCAAAGGCGCAAATCGCAGCCCTCTAGCCCATTTTTAAACGCAGCCAGGGGGTGTCAAAGTTTTCAGTGATCCTAAAATATCATCCATTTTAGCAGTGGATTACTCAATAACCGCGATACCTACCAAAATGGAACTTTTGCTCATAGTTAGGGGTTTTGAAAGGCTTTTTGGTGATATCATAAAAATCAGTGTTGCCACTTTTTTTCGTACAAAAAATCAGTTCAAAAAGTTTCGAAACGTAGTTTTCATATCGTTCCGACTCTCAAAAATTCTGAAAAACATATATTATGGACAACTTTTCATGGTGAATAACATATTATTAAAAAATTGGGATGGTAACATGTTGCAAAGTCGATTTAAAAAAATTTTAAATTTGCGAAAAAATGCTATTTTTTGATTTAAAACTTGAAAAAAAAGTTTTGAGAGGTGAAGTTGACCAATTTGACCCCTATTTTTACGTATCTTTTGAAAAAGTTGAAAAAACCCTTTCACTCGATGAAATGAACTCCTCACAAAAAAATCAAAATTCGAAAAGATTCAAAAAATGAACAAATTTTAATTTTTTTGTTGTGAGTGTAATTTTTGTCAACTTTTTCATGAAATACGCCAGAAAGAGGTCAAAATAAGACAACTGAATAAATTAAAACTTTTTTTGATGATTGAAATTGAAAATTGAATTTTTTCAAATTTTGATTTTTTGTGAGGAGTTCATTTTCATCGAGTGAAAGGGTTTTTTCAACTTTTTCGACAGATACGTAAAAACAAGGGTCAAATTGGTCAACTTCACCTATCAAAACTTTTTTTCAAGTTTTAAATCAAAAAATAGCATTTTTTCGCAAACTTGAAATTTTTTAAATCGACTTTGCAACATGTTACCATCCCAATTTTTTAATATGTTGTTCAGCATAAAAAGTTGTCCACAATATATTTTTTTCAGAATTTTTGAGAGTCGGAACGATATGAAAACTACGTTTCGAAACTTTTTGAGCTCATTTTTTGTACAAAAAAAAGTGGCAACACTGATTTTTATGATATCACCAAAAAGCCTTTCAAAACCCCTAACTATGAGCAAAAAAAAGTTCCATTTTGGTAGGTATCGCGGTTATTGAGTAATCCACTGCTAAAATGGATATTTTAGGATCACTGAAAACTTTGACACCCCCTGGCTGCGTTTAAAAATGGGCTAGAGGGCTGCGTTTTGCGCCTTTGGTCATCCTTTTGGAAGGTCTTTCCACAGGGAAAATTTCAAGAAAATCGCCGAATCCCCCAACCACTTCTTGGTCCAATTGACGTGGAATGACCCTGGCGCCACCAGCAGATTTTTCAATGCTTGAAATTTTCAAAAAGTTTTACCAAACGGAGCTGGAAATCCAAAATTTATACTGCACTCCAATTTCAACACACTATCAAGTCGACTGCAGGTGGGTTCAAGTCATTTCGGAGCCTCCAGTGACTTTTTGAAAATTCCTAGAGCCTCCAGCAGATTTTTGTAGCTTGAAATTTCCACACAAAAAATAATGGCCAAAGAATGTTCACCATAGTATTAAATTTAATAGAAAAAGTTTTAAGCTCTCCTGATCAGAAATTTAGCAAGAAATATTTTTGAAAACAACTAGGTACCTTTTTAAAATAGAAATTAATGAAATTTAAAATCAAAAAGAGCCCCTGTTAATTTTTATATTCTTTCGAAAAAATTTTGAACTCTTCTAATTTGAAATTTGGTCAGAAAAATATTTGAACATGACTAATTCCAAACTTGCTTATTTTGATAATCTTACAAGAACTGCAGATAGATGAAATTTGAATCATTTTACACATACGTCACATTTCGTCGACAAAGACGCATTTTCCACGGTTTTTCCTTCGCAGTAAAATTTTTCAACTTGGTCTCGAATCAGTTTTATTTCACCATCGTTTAAATCATACCCCCATCCGAGGTAATTCGAGCGTATCAGCTTGAAAAAATTTTCTTTGGTGTTCTTTTGGTAAATTTCTAAAATACATCAAACATGAAGTTACAAGTGTAGATAACTCAGACTACTATTACTGAAGAAAATTAGTAGTAACAAACTGGTGAGTGCCATGGACGCTTCTCGTTCGCAAAATCCAATCATAATGGGTATTCGAGCTGTTGATTCGATCTGTTGCTCACGAGTTGATAAAGGTAGAACAGCATCATCGCCCGAATCAATAGTTGTGACAAAAGGTGTAGTTACAAACAATGTAGCTTTATTCTAGTCAAGAAAAAAAACACAAATTCATTAAATTATTATACTTAGGTACCTACCTACCTAGTACCTATTTACATATTTCACTAAAGATGTAGAATACATATAACTCACCAATTGAATAAAGATATCAGGTCTATAAGCAAACACTTCCTCCAAATCCAATTTCTTATAAAACGAAAGTAATTTCTTCTTATCATCTTCATCTTTTTTTGCGTAACCTAGTCGAGTAGCGATATCCAATGCCAACGAAGCATTCTCTTCGGCAGCCATGTGCAAAGGGCAAGTTTTATACATACCCATTAACAAAGCTTTATGAAATAAATTCTTGGTTTTCGGTATTATCATCAATTCCTGAACTAATCCAGCTCCAGTGCCACTTCCCATCAACGTGATATTATCAGGATCACCTCCAAACACACTGATATTTTCTTTGATCCATTGTAAACTGAGTATTATATCTTTCAAACCCTGATTTCCCGAACATTCCTTTAGACCTAAGTTCAGGAAACCTAAAACATGCAGTCTGAATGCAACGCACACGTAGACAACGTCATGATGCATGATATATTCGGGAGATCCATAATACCACGGATCTGGTGATCCATGAGCGAGTCCACCAGGATGATAACAAACGATTACCGCTTTCGGAGGGTCGTTTTTTGCAGGAATCTGTCAAAAAATGGGATATATTTTCAAAAATTCGTGTATAAAAGTACTGAAATTCTGGTTAATTACTTTTGGAATGTAAATATTGTTGTATAAACAATCCTCTGATCCGGTTATCTCCTTGATCCGCATAGAATATTGCAAACAGCCGTGTTTTTCCTTCGTACAATCCAAAATACCTTTCCATGGTTTCACTTTGACAGGATTCTATAAACGAGGCGAAAAAATAATGAAATTAATCGTATCGATAATACCATAATATTAATTAATTTCCAAATACGTGACATTTTTTTTACTTTAAAACGCGCATGTCCGGCAGTTGATTGCCCATAAGGTATTCCTAGGAAAGAATAATATTCCACTTCTGAAAACGCAGATTGTTTTCGAACTCCGCGAATTTTACCTTCGTTTACTTCTAAAATAACTGTTTTTTCTCTCATATTGCTCGCTCCAGTGTACCACGCGATGTACTGCTCGGCTGTATTTCTCATTTGAGTCATTTCTGATGTTTTTGCGTGGAATTTTTCGGTTGAATGACCTTGTGTATTATCTACAGGTGGTCTGTCGTGGGAGAAAACGCTGATATGTGACACATGCGCCATTTTTGCATCGGTCACTTCGTAAATAAAAAACAGTTTGCGTAAACTGTTGATTATAAATAGGGGGCTCAAACATATCGAACAACTATTGGATTTGGACCTTTTCTCTCACTCTTGCCCACCTCCCCGGCTCGCATCGAGTTGATTCAATCAATATTTCTCTTTCTTCTCAACAAAATGAAAATTATACAGTGTAATTCCAGTTCATTATAACCCAAAACAAACAAACAAAGTATACTGAAAAATGTATTACAAAAAAATTAAAGTGATACCTGCATTATCACTAAATTTCAGTCCTACCAGGTACTTGAATTTCTTAGTAAAAAAAAATAAAAAAATGAAAAAACATTGTCAAGTCACTATAAAATAATAATACATTTTTTAAAAAATAACAATAACGAAAGGAAACGAAAAAAAACAACTTAGAGAGCAATGACTCAAATTACAAAAACAAGGAAACGAAAAAAAAAAACTTAGAGAGCAATGACTCAAATTACGAAAACAGTCTTCTTGTAAAAATGCTTTAAAGCTGATTTCGCAGCTGCTCGTTTACAATAATGCTTATTTTCTCCTCTGCCGTAAAACGAGAATTCTTTGTTATCTTTTATAACGCTCAACTTCATTATCATTTTGTCCTCAGAGTATTTTTTCAATTGCGGATGATCTTTACTGAAATCACAACGAAAAATACGCGTGGATGGTAATAAAAAATCTATTCATTTTATCCGGAAGGCGGAATAGGTACACATTAAAAATAAAAACAAAATTATACGTACGTAAACTTCACTTTTGCATTGGGTATTTCGTAAACAGCTCTTTTCGGATTTATTGGAATATTACGAGAGAATTTTTCTGAAAATACATAGAAATAATTTATCAATAACATTATGTTGACAACTTTCTGCCTAAGAATGATTCCCCATCTTAATTTGCTCAATTTTTCTCCAAGCTGATGTCATCAGAGTCTATTAATTTGTCCCAAAAGACTCGATTAAGGAAAAAAGTGGAACTGAAGAAAATGGCAATTTTTTTTTATTGGTCTATTAAACAATCACCAATATTTTAAATTTCATTCCAATGTTACAGGGGGTTTAAGATGAGCCATGAGACATGTCATTTTTGTCAGCTTTCTGAGAGCACAGGTCACTGAACCCTTCAGTGTCTTCTTTTCAAGAAAATAAGCATAAATTCCAACTTAACATCCTCAAAAAACTTGTCAAATGACGTATTAAATGGCATTTTGTCCTTGTTCAAGCTGAAGGGGAACAGGTTAGATGAGTCTGATCGAAAAAGTAAGCAAGGATTCGAATACAGCACCCTAAAAAACCCAACAAACGACATGTCACACGTCCGTTTCAATTTTTTGGTATTTTTGCCATGTTCAAAGAGGGGGAGGGGGTCTTAGAGGGGTCGGATCGAAAAAATAAGCCAATATTCGAATTCAGCGCATTCAAATCAGTAACAATCGATATGTCACATCACTTTTAAATTTTTTGAATTTTGACCCCCCCCCCTCCCCTCAGAGCCCGCAAACATGGCAAAAATTACAAGTGACATGTGACGTATCGTTTGTTAGGTTTTTGAGGGTGCTGAGTTCGAATCTGCGCCTAATTTTTGGATATCAACCTTCGGTGCCTTTCTAGCTCCCATTTTTGAGGGAAAAGTTCGAAAAATGTGAGTGATATGATGAATTCTGAACTTCTGAAGATTTGTTCGTTGAACTGAGCGTTCAAGACGGATTTTTATGGTGATTTTTTTCGAATTTCAAAGAGGTAGTTTTCCATTGTTGTACTTATCAAATCAAAGTTGAGCTTTCGTTTTTATTTTACAATTTTGATTATTGATTTATGTACTTTGAATTTTGATCAAAAGTATCCGACACTTCTGGGCCCCCTCTCTCAGTCAGTGCCCTTCAACGCACCAACAATTTAAAATGACATGAGACGTGTTGTTTGTTGGGCTTTTGAGGGTGCTGAGTTCGAATATTTGCTTACTTTTTGGACACGACCTCTCAAGTTTTGAAGATCTCTCTACAAATATAATATTTTTAACTTTTCGCCTCATATATGCCGGTTTAAGAAAACCAATCAAAGATGTCAACAAAGGAAATCGTTTTTTTTTTCAATCTGCTCGAGGTAGTTTTTGTATCTTGAAAAAAAAAAATCGAGAATACTGAAAAAATCCAAATTTGTACTTGAGCGTTTGAAATAACTGAGGAAGATGGAATTCGATATCAATTTCTGAACTAATTTTCATCATTTTTACTCAAAAAGTTAATTTGAAATTAAAAAAAAAAAAATACAACACGAACCGAAGTTTAGATTTTTACAAATTTATTAAAAATCGAAAAATTGATTCAGGCTGATCCGTATTTTCTGTTATGAACCTTTCAAACCAAGTTGTTTTCAAAAATGGAATTTCCCGTTAAAATCGAGGTGAATATCCTGGGGGGGGGGGAGAATTATAAAGATCTTTTGGACAAAATCACAGAATACCAAGTCAATAACAAGGCAAACCAAGATGGAATGACCTTTTAGTAAAATACCATGAAGTGCAAATAAAATCGTACCAATTTCTTCTTTCATGAAATGGTAGTAAATTCTCCAGACTTCCTGCAAATTGTTTCCAGAGTCCAGATAAATGGCTCCAGCCAGAGATTCGAAAATATCGCCCAACACTTTAGGCACTACCACTTCTTCAGCCAGCTCTGTACCATCTTCCGTAGTAACCTTCATCACCTGAAATAAATTCCAAAATTATTATCGAGCTCAGACATCATTCGTCATAAAATTTACAATTCCAAATATTTCAACGGATAAAAATCTCAGAATATTTACCTCAATTCCACCAATTTGATGATTATTACGCTTCTGGTACTTTACAAAGTTATCTATCGCATCGGTTAATATTTCATTGTCGCTCAATAAAAATTTATGGAGGCCTAAACGAACGGAAATAGCTCCGAAAGTGTTATTGTTGACCAAAGCGGACCTCAAGTCGGTCAATTTACCAGGAGGTAAATCGCCACAATATTCATAGATGTAGCTAGTTATTAAAAAATCTGGAACCAGAAAAAATAAATATTCAACAAGTTTTCGTCGATTTAATCACACAATTTTGAAAAATTTCAAAGCAATAGCAATACACACCCAAAACAGCATCGCCAATAAATTCCAAAGTCTGATAACAATCGGTCTTCGTATTTCCAAGGTACGAAGCATGAGTAAAGGCTTGCAGAATGTAAGCCTTATCTCGAAACCTATACGACAATAAGTTCTCCAATTTCTTATACTCCGGAATTACCGTTTCGATCGCAAGTTCACGGTTTTCAAGTAACGGCGAAGGGGCTTGAGTGTTCATCACTTCGTTATACTTCGATTTAGCTAATATACCGAAATAATTCAGTAATTGGTAAGCTGGTTGGATTCCTCCGGTCTGTTGTTAAACACAAAAATAAGGTTTTAATAGCCTTAATAGGAAATATTGTTTTAATAATGCATAATTGTATTCGATATCATGGTGAACATACTTTTACGTAGACTCCTACTAATGCTTCGACAACATCAGCGATGGTTTTATCGCTGACGAATTGTTTTCCGAAAAAACACTTTGTTTTTTGGTCTTCTTCTCGAGTATCCGTGTCATCGTCTATCGTTGTAATGAATTTTTCAACGTCATCCTTCATGGTCGCCAAGGTATTTTTGGATAGAATACCTGTAATAATTACACATAAAGAAGAAAAGTTGAAATTATTTCAATATTTTTATGAAAATCAGATGACAAGGACCAGCCTCTGATTTAAACGAGACCTTGATTTTTGGAAAAAGCATGATCTGAAACCCACATATGACCACAAATTCAACTCCCCATATAAATTTTTCGATTTTTCAGCAAAATTTTGAAAATTCAGAATTGACCATTTCTGACTATTGCGATAGAGCGGGAAAATAACGTAAAAAAGCGAAGGCGAAAAGGAAAAAATTGGCACATCAATTTTTTCTTTGGGAATGTGTTCAGATGGACCCCCTGAACTACCAAAAAAAAACCCGACCCTCCTACCCCTGGAGCAAATTTTTTTAGGAGGCTAAAACCGGTTGCGATTCACGTTTTTTGCATTTTACTCCGTAAATATTAGGTTTACGATAAAAACTACCATGACAAAAAATGTTCCCCTTCAAATTCTCGATAATTTGATACTACTCTCGATACCCATCCCTCAAGGGGGTGTCTAAAAAAACTGGTGGAAAGAGTAGGTGTTTCAAAAAAATGTAAGTCCAGTAAATTAATCAAAATTACCACTTAATATTATTCGTTTTCGCTCAATTTTTTTTTACATAGTCTACACACCCAACTACTAATCAAACCACCGTTGATTGGTCTGCAACCCTCCCCGGGGGTTGGTGGGGGGGGGGGGTGCTTGATTTTTCAAGTAACACACAACTGAATCATGTATTCGAAAAACGAATCTGGACGTGCGATACTCGTATATCGAAGAGTATGTTTTCGAGGTCGCTGAATACAAATATGAACTTATTTTCTGGGTCTAACCCCTCAAAGCCTCTCTGTGCCCCAAAAAGGGGGTCAAAATTTTGAAAAATCGCGAAAAGTCGAGTGATATATCGAATGGTATGTTTTCGAGGTCGCTGAGTACGAATATGAACTTATTTTTTGGGTCCAATCCCTCGAAGCCCCCCTGTGCCCCAAAAAGAGGGTCAAAATTTTGAAAAATCGCGAGAAGTCGAGTGATATATCGAATGATATGTTTTCAAAGTCGCTTAGTACGAATATGGTATTATTTTTTGCCCCCAACCCCGCAAAGCTCCTAACTGCCCCAAAAAAGTCCAAAGTTTTGAAAATTTTTGAAAAGTTGAGTGACATATCGAATTGTATGTTTTCAAAGTCGCTGAGTACGAATATGAACTGTTTTTCTGCTAACGAGTCCTCAAAACCCCCTTACGCTCCCCTAAATAGGATAAAATTCTGAAAAGTTGCCAGAAATCGTGCAATATTATGTCGAATATTATATTTTCTAGATCGTTGAAAACAAGACTGTGGACTCATTTTCAATATATCACTCATTTTACTCTTTACACTTCCCACCAATTAATGATGTTAAAATGCGCGCATATTCATTTTCATTATGCATGCTACGAAAGTATAAGTTTTCCGTAGCTAATAAAAGCAGGATAATTTCTCATATTTTATTTTAAAGGAAGGGGAGATGTTCAATATTACTACAATCGATTTTTTTTCACTACCTACTTTAAAAAACATTTTGATTTTTTTTCCAATTCAAAATTTGAAAATGTTTAGATTTTTCCTCCCTAATTTATCATTACTAGAGTAAAAATTTCTAGAAATTGAAATTTCCAAAATAAGGGAAGAATAAGTGGGAAATTGAAAAATTGTTGATTCAAAATATGAAAATACGAGCCATTTTTTCAAAATTACCTCAATATTTTTCAGAAAGGGGAGGCCCCAAATTTTTGGTTTATGATTAAAAAATAGCAAAAAAGACAAAGCAAGACAATTTCTCGAATTTTATTTGAATGGAAGGGGGAGAAGTTCAATATTATTTTTTCACCACTTCAAAACGCATTTCGATTTTTTTTTTCAAATCAAAATTTTCAGATGCTTTCATGTCTCTCCCCTCTCCCCTAGAAATTTATCATCACTTGGTAGAAAATTTTTAGACATTCATATTTTCAACAAAAAAAAGAAGAAGAATAAATAATAAATGAAAATAGCAAAAAATTTTAGTTATAATATGAAAAGACAAGCCATTTTCTCCCAAAAATACTTCAATTTTTTTCAGGAGGAAGTCTCAAAAGTTTTGTTTTGTGATTTAAAAACAGGACAAGTGAGTAGGCTACAAATTCGATATATCACTCGACTTATCGCGATTTTTCAAAATTCTGACCTCCTTTTTGAGGCACAGGGGAGCTTCGAGGTGTTGGACCCAAAAAATAAGTTCATATTCGTACTCAGTGACCTCGAAAACATACCATTCGATATATCACTCGACTTTTCGCGATTTTTCAAAATTTTGACCCCCTTTTTGGGGCACAGAGAGGCTTTGAGGGGTTAGACCCAGAAAATAAGTTCATATTTGTATTCAGCGACCTCGAAAACATACTCTTCGATATACGAGTATCGCACGTCCAGATTCGTTTTTCGAATACATGATTCAGTTGTGTGTTACTTGAAAAATCAAGCACCCCCCCCCACCAACCCCCGGGGAGGGTTGCAGACCAATCAACGGTGGTTTGATTAGTAGTTGGGTGTGTAGACTATGTAAAAAAAAATTGAGCGAAAACGAATAATATTAAGTGGTAATTTTGATTAATTTACTGGACTTACATTTTTTTGAAACACCTACTCTTTCCACCAGTTTTTTTAGACACCCCCTTGAGGGATGGGTATCGAGAGTAGTATCAAATTATCGAGAATTTGAAGGGGAACATTTTTTGTCATGGTAGTTTTTATCGTAAACCTAATATTTACGGAGTAAAATGCAAAAAACGTGAATCGCAACCGGTTTTAGCCTCCTAAAAAAATTTGCTCCAGGGGTAGGAGGGTCGAGTTTTTTTTTGGTAGTTCAGGGGGTCCATCTGAACACATTCCCAAAGAAAAAATTGATGTGCCAATTTTTTCCTTTTTAAAACTGCTATTTGCCTGGTCTAATTGATACAGGGGTCATTCCGTTTCAAATGGTTTTATGTGTAGGCTCCTGTTTCCAGGAATTCCAGTACCTACCCGAGAATTGATCCGCATACGGAATTCTCAAATGAAAAATCACCGAAAGGCGAGTTATTTTATCTTCCCAAAGTGCTTTCAGAATCGGCGGTAATCCAAATCCAGGAGGACACCAATTGGAATGAGCCGAGAAAGTATTCGTCTGAAATATAAAATACGTTCACGATGACAAAAATCTGCCAAATTATGAAATTCATCGAGAAAAATGCTTACTTTGATGAACGACGCGAGATTAAATCTATTGCCACAATACAATAGATTACGATTACCAACCAATTTGCTTTTCAATGTGGTTAGATAACCTTCACCACGAGTGATATTTGCGCGGAAAACGGTAACCGAAACTGCGAATTTTAGAAAACTATCTCCGAGTGTTTCCAGACGTTCTAGATCAAGTATATCGTTACATCCGGCAGGAGTCAACGCCTGAAAAAAAACATTAGTAAGCTTACAATTTTGTCCCGATTTTGCGAAATTGTGTGGCTTGTGAAAATTTCCCAATTTTACCTGGAATATCTCTTTCTGTCTGGGACCTTCGTACGTATGTTCCTTCAATGTACTCAGGGTCGGCAGATGGTTTGTTTCAGGAAGGCTTCCACTTATACTGACCTTAGCAAAATCTTCTTCGCAATTTTGAACATTTTTTGGTATATTATATTTATCGAATATTGCGAGAACGTCGTTTTCGTCTGAAAAAAAAATAAACGAGAGTGTTTTAGGAAATATTGATTATGCGTTAAAAATTAAGTACGATGATGAAAAATTCAAATTACTTTTACGCCATTCCAATCTGCCTATTCCCGCTTCGATTACGATTTTTTCTCGTAGCTCTTCTGCCAACAGAAGATGATGTAAACGGTGCAACACCGTAGGCAAAAGAGTAGCCTTATACCAATAACGAGCCGGAAACGTCTGCTTGATGCAGAATTCGGGAACCAAAAAAAATTCCTGTCGCTTTTTTTTCGATTGTTCGCTAGATACACCTCTGAAATAAGACAAAATGCGAGGTTAATTTTGTTTTAAAAAAAGAAAGTTGTATATTGGAAATTTCATTTTTAGACAACCTTGGTCGAAGGCAATCCAAATTGTGAGTAATAGCTCGAGCTTCCATCAGCGGTTGATTTGGGCTCAACGCTTTCAAATTGTGTTTCTTCTCGTAGTAATCGGCGAACGAGCCGTGTTTTCCGCCATGGAAAGGTTTGCTCAAATTCTTACGTTCGTCTACGTTCGTGACTATGTAATACATCTTGGAATTCGTCTATAAATCAAACATTCAGAATTAATGAATTTTAGACACGTCTCATGTCATTTTAAATTGTTGTTGGTGCGTTGAAGGGCACTGCCTGAGAGAGGGGGCTCAGAAGAGTCGGATAATTTTGATCAAAATTCAAAGTAAATCAATAATTACAATTGTAATAAGTAAATAAAAACGAAATCTCAACTTCAATGAGTACAACAATAGAAAACTACCTCTTGGAAATTCGAAAAAAGTCACCATGAAAATCCTTCTTGAACGCTCAGTTCAACGAACAAATCTTCAGAAGTTCAGAATTCATCATATCACTCACATTTTTCGAACTTTTCCCTCAAAAATGGGAGCTAGAAAGGCACCGAAGGTTGATATTCAAAAATTAAGCGCAGATTCGAACTCAGCACCCTCAAAAACCTAACAAACGACACGTCACATGTCACTTGTAATTTTTGCCATGGTTGAGGGCTTTGTTGGGGGGGGGGGGGTCGAAATTCAAAAAAAAATTAAAAATGATGTGGCATATCGATTGTTACTGATTTGAATGCGCTGAATTCGAATATTGGCTTATTTTTTCGATCCGACCCCTCTAAGACCCCCTCCCCCTCTTTGAACATGGCAAAAATACCAAAAAATTTAAACGGACGTGTGACATGTCGTTTGTTGGGTTTTTTAGGGTGCTGTATTCGAATCATTACTGATTTTTTCGATCAGACTCAACTAACCCCTTCCCCTTCAGTTTGAACAAGGACAAGATCCCGTTGGAAGTGTCATTTGACAAGTTTTTCGAGGATGTTGAGTGAGTTGAAATTTATGCTTATTTTTCTAAAAAGAACCCCCCCTCCTTCCCAATATATTTTTAGCCTTAGTTCGTCCGGTATTTTGATTTTGTTCAGGGTGGAGAGGGCCGTTAGATCGACCCGATCAGAAAAATGAGTATAGTCGGATATGTACAGTCCTTTCAAACGCCCAATCAACAACACGTCATATGTCACTTTTAATTTTTTCCAGGATTGAGGGCTCTGTTGAGGGGTGGGGGGGTCAAAATTCAAATAACAATTCAAAAATGATGTGGCATATCGATTGTTACTGATCTGAATGCGCTGAGTTCGAATATTAGCTTATTTTTTCGATCCAACCCCTCTAAACCCTCCCCTCTCCATCTTATACATGAAAATAATAGGTGTGGAAAAATCAACGTACCTGTCTTTTATACCAAGGTATCAAAACACTCTCCAAATAATTATTCTTATCGTATACGGTTTCTTTGCGTTGTTTTTCAGAAGGTTCTTCCACATCAAAAATTTCCCACTGTTTGATAACTACATCGAAATCTATTTCAAATCCATATTTACCTAAAAAAAAAAAATGGGTACTTTAAGTAGATACATATTGGGGCAAGGAATCAATTTCCAAATTGAATGAATACAAGTTACAAAAACAAATTGGTAAGTTTCTTACGTGATGGTTTCAACGGTACAATCAAGTATCCCGTGGGATCATTTTTTCCCGAGTAGACCAAGAATTTCTTCACAACTTGAATGGCTTTTAAGAATACTTCGCGATGAAATTTCGCAAGGGCCGATATTATTTCTTCTGTTATGGCGGTGGCGGCGTAAGAACAAAAATTTGTTCCGATACTGATTTCAACTTCTCCCAAATCGGAGAATACTGGAAAATCACAAACCTACGAGAAAATAGTTGTTCGATTAGATTAACATGTATCTACTATATAGGGTTCTTAAATTTATCCCCTAAAAAAAATCAGGAAAAGGGGAAGTTCTGTATTAGGAAACATCTCTGATGCGAAAAAAATGTCCAAATAAAAGTTGCAGAATATCAAAATTAAGCAAATTTCTCGTCAATAGAAAAATTTTTCGCGGAGTCTCAATGGCTCGTACAGAACTTCCCCTTCTCCTGAATTTTTGTCGGATTCAGAAGCTTGTGGTAAAACACTGACTACAAAAATACATTCAAAATGAGAAATTAATTACTTACCTGGGGTAATCGATTCTTGGTGATTATACCCAATTCGTAGGGAGATGTCAACAATTCGCCGCATTTTTTTCGATCATTTATGGTTGGTTTGGGATACTTCGGCTTGATGTGGATCACATGCAAGTAACATTTCTCATTCGCAACCGGACGGCAATTTTTCAAGTATTTTGGAACCTTGAATATGAATTTAAATTTAGAAAAAATCAAATACTGCGAACAGAAAATATTCTTACAAAGTATGTAGGTATCAGAACCGACGGAAAATTTTTTAAATCTGACAGAGCTCGATTGAAAGAGCATGTCAAAAAAAACTTCTATTCTAAATTTTAGACACTGAAGTGCATTTTCCTATTTTTTATGAATTTTTGAAAATCAAATTTGAGTCAAAAATGAGAAAAAAATCAAATGACATTTATGAAAAATGAATCTGGGACTGGGACTATCCTTCGATGTTCGGGAAAAATTTAGTTGGAAAAATCACATTTTCTCAAAATAAATTACCAAACATTTGATTTCCCGAATTAATACGTACCTCTAAACTTTTAGGCAATTTAGACAAAAAACGAGTGTTCTTTGCAATTTTGTTGAAAAAGTAAGATTTTTTTTTGCAATTTTGGCACATAAAAAATCTGACTGTTTGACAAATTATGACAAGAAGAACGCAGGTCTGTTTTCAGATTTTGGCTAAAAAAAACTTACACTTACTGGCAATTTTTACAAAAATGGGCCTTTTGTGAAAATTTTTTGAAAATTTGGAAAAAGTGGAGATTTTTTTGAAAATTTTGAAACAATTCTGGTAAAAAAGCAAAACTTTCTACAAATTTTGACCAAAACAAAGATGAGGTTTTTCTGAAAATTTTGGCGAAAAATAAAAATTTTCACAAAACATGGGTCATTTTACAATTTTTACAAAAAAGCAGGATTTTTTTGAGGTTTTGGTAGGCAATCGAAAAATAATATTTTAAGCAAATAATTACACAACAAAAAAAACAAGGATCTTTTTGGGATTTTGGCAGAAAAATTTGGACGTTTTTTTGGCTATTTTTAAGAAAATGGATTATCTTTACTAATTCCACACAACAGTGAGATTTTTCGCAATTTTGGCAAAAAGTTGAGATTTTTTGGTAGTTTTGATAAAAATTCTGATTTAAAAACAAGACTATAAAAATTTTGGACAAAAAAAGTTTTTTTTTGCAAGTTTGGCAAGAATAACTATTTATATTGTACAAAAATAGATTTTTTTTGGTTAATTTTTTGTTAATTTTGATTAAACGCCAAATTTTTTTGCAATTGTGACCAAAAAAAAAGGGAATTTTCCGCAATTTTGGCAAAAACAAGACCTCTTAGCAATTTTGATGAAAAATTGAAGAAAAAGAAAAGAACCAGTAATTCAAGTAATTCTACAAAAAAAAGGATCTTTTCAACAGTTTCTACAAAAAAGCGAATTTTTTGTAGTTTTGAAAAATAGAAAAAGATTTTATATTAATTTCGATTAAAAATTTTTTTTTCAATTTTAACAAAAACACGCACTTTTTTACAATGAAAAAAAAATCAAGAATTTTAGCATAAAAAAAGACGTTTTTACGACCTTGGCAAAATGAGACTTCTTGGAAATTTCGATTTAAAAAAATTGAAAACGAATCAGTAATTTAGGCCATTTTTTACAAAAATGGATCTTTCTTACAATTTCTACAAGAAGGCGGATTTTTTGGAATTTTGGTACAGAGAAAAAATTTTTGATCAATTTTGATTATAAACTGTTTTTTTTTTTTTGAAATTTTGACAAAAATTCTGATTATTTTTGCAATAAAAAAACAAGACTTTTTGGCAGTTTCTATCAAAAATTTAAAAAGAAACAGTCATTTTGCTAATTTTGACAAAACAAACATTTTTTTGGCATTTTGATTTAAAAAAAGGATTTTTGGCAATTTGGGGAGAAAAACTGGACTTCTTGGGATGTTCTTTCGACCTTTAACACGAAGAACTTTTCTGCAATTTTGAAAAAAAAAAATGAATTTTTTGCACTTTGCTTTATCCATCTGATTTAATCGAGTTCGGGGAAGTGGATTTAGGAAATCGATCATTCAAAAAAACGACAATTCGGAGTTATTCCATTTGGAAAATTTGTTTTGGGGAATGTCCGGAAATCCCACATCGAAAACAGGGAACAAATCAAATTTCAGTTCTCCGGGTGAATTTGGTAAAATTTCGATTTTTCCCATCATTGATCCAGAACTGTTATTAATGCATGATCTTTCAAATTTAGCTTTACCCGGTTCAAAAATTTTCCCGAAAGATGAGATATGTACTTCCCTCGTCAACAAAATAGTTAAAAAACATACTTTCATATCAACTTCTCTAACGGATGATTTCTTTCCATCGTCCTCTGTACCCTTATCATTCCAGTAAGGAAACCAATACTGTTCATCTTCCGGGTGTATAATTTCTCGTACAGGATGAAAATGATCGTCCAAGGCATTCATCTCGTGCAGAATTTTAACAGCTTTGAAAGCAACCGCGTGTTTAGCGTCAGTAATATTGCTGCATACTGGACCCTGTGAAAATAAGAAATAATTGAATGTTAAAGAAGAAAAGAGAAACGTTCACGTTTACGTATATATTACAACTAAATCGACATTCGTCAAAGATGTACAAAAAAATATCGTAGCTAAAAGGTTCCAAGGGTAGGAAGGGCGATGCAGAGGAGAGCAACCGGATGTCTTGCTTTCACCAACGAGGGTGTGTTTTTTATGCAATGCACTTCTCGCGGCTAAAGGTTGGACACAACACGTATTGTAATAACTCTGTAGACGTTATACACGCGTAAGGTAACCAACATGCCTACTAATTAATTTATCGAATGATATGATTCATATTTGATAACAATTACAGTATAACATGAGTAGAAAAAATGAGCTAACAAAATAACACTATCTCAGGGAACTTCTTACAATATCCCAAGAGGACTGACACCACTGTGGAAACCTCCGTGTGGAAGTTAATGGAGGTGTCAGTTTAAACATATGTCAGTCCTCTTACTTGATAGACTTCTCGTTGCGACCGACGGCGCCACAGTGGTCTGTGTAGAAAAAACTAGTTGACCAAAAATCGAGAAAATTAAATACGATTCGCAATCAAAATAGCAATCTTATCTCATTCTACAACAAAGATAGTATCGACTACTTTGACTTTTTTTAGTCGCAACAACGTTGACGGGGGAAGTAGGGGGGAAGATAAAATACATAGCTGATAATTCTGCTGAGACATGCATGATGTTCTATGATTTTCTAACCCAACTGATAGTGAAGAGAATTGTGATGTGTTGGTAAATTACGTGTGAGTCCACTTGAAAATTGAAATGTATTTTTCCATTTCTACTTAAATTTCAACATCATGAAGATTTATTCTAAAAAATGCAAATTCATGCAGAAAAGTAAGACCACTTATTTCATTCTCACAAAAGAACTTCTTGACGTCTCACACTCCGATTTGAACGGGACCGCGATTTTTGGAAAGAGCATAGTCTAAAACTTTCAAAACCAAATTTTCAGATACCCAAGTTCATTTTTCGATTTTTGGAGAACGTTTGAAAATTCAAAATCGACTGTTTTTGGCAATTTATGCTTTTTTTTTTTAAAGTACGTACTTGATCAGTAAAAAATGGTCACAATAAGTCCCAAAACTAATATTAATTACCCAAATCCAAATTTCACAATTTCCAGCCATTCTGGAGCCTCCAGCGCGATTTTCAATATGTATCTCCAGCATTTTGAATTTGCTCCAGAAGGCGTGAATATGATGTTGGGCAGCTAGAAATCGAGTTGTATATTACACTCGACCTGTTTAACGAGTTTATCCACATTTGAGCCGATTTTGGGAGACACCTCAAGAGTGTTTTTTTGACCATCTTTTTTCAAAATTAAAAAAATCCAAAAAATCAAAAGTTTCCCGTTTACGTGGAAAATTTTGAAATTCGCGCAAATCGCTGTATTTTGTCCAAAACTAACCCCCCAAATCCAAATTTCACAATTTTCAGCCATTCTGGAGCCTCCAGCGCGATTTTCAATTTCTCCAGAATCACCAGAATTTTGAATTTGTTTCAGAAGGCGTGAATATGGAGTTGACGACTTCAGGTAGGTTCAAGTCATTTTGGAGCATCCAGTGACTTTTTGAAAATTACTGGAGCCTCCAGTAGATTTTTGAAACTTGGAAAATTTCATCAAATGAGGTTAGCAAGCCGAAATTTACTCTGCAAACTAATTTCAATACAATATGAAGTCGACTGCATGATGGTTTCAAGTGGTTTTGAAGCTTCCAGCTACTTTTTAGAAATTTCAATTGTCGTAAAGACACGTTGAAACATTTCAAAAATTCACTGGAGGCTCCAGAATTACTTGAACCCGCCTGAAGTCGTCTTTTGAGAGTGTTGAAATTGGAGTGCATAGTTAATTTCAGCTTTCCATCTCCATTCGATAAAATGTTTGGGAAATTTCAAATTTCAAAAATTCACTAGAGGCTCCAGTAATTTTCAAAAAATTGCTGAAGGCTTCAAAACGACTTGAAATTTACCTGCAGTCGGCTTCATAGCGTACTGAAATTAGTTTGCAGAGTTGATTTCGGCTTTCCAACTTCATTTGATGAAATTTTGTGGGAATTTCGAGTTTCAAAAATCTGCTGGAGGCTCCAGAACTGCTCAAAACAGTTTGAAACAGTTTCCAATCGATTTGGTAGGTCGAAAATGAGGTATATCCCAAATTTCAGCTTTCTATGTCAATTTGGTAACATTTTGTTAATTTTCTCATTTTTGGCCTTTTGATTTTTTAAAATTCGCCAAAAATCGAAAAAGGCACTTCAGCACTTGAAATTTGGAAAGGTGATGAATTTTTGCCTGCTCTTTCGATCTACCTTTGTACAGTTTAAAAAATTGTATGCTAGTCCTATGTTGGAACGCAAAATCTACGATTTCGGCTGACCTGCCAATCAAAATGACCGCCATTTTGTAAGTAGGGCCAATTTTTTTTTTGAGGACAAGGGCTAGAAATGTTCCTTAGGACTCCCCCTTTGAGAAAAAAGTTGTCCCAGAGGATCGGCAGGGGGTGCAATTGATCCTTATGCGGGCCCCCCGACTATGGCTGGAAATGGTGAAATTTAGATTTGGGTAATTAATATTAGTTTTGGGACATATTTCGACCATTTTTACTGATCAAGTACCTCCTTTTAAAAAGAAAGCATAAATCGCCAAAAACCGAGTCAATTTTGAATTTTCAAACTTTCGCCAAAAATCGAAAAATGAACTTGGGCAGCTGAAAATTTGGTTTTGGCGGTTTTAGACTATGCTCTTTCCAAAAATCGCGGTCCCGTTCAAATCGGAGAGTGACACCTCAAGAGGTTCCCTTAGTATGTGTATTTCAACCCCCATACATTACTTTGTCCCTTATAAGCGCTCTTTTTTGAAAATAACCCATAAGTATACTGAAAAATGGGTCTGAAATGATGAAATACAAGCAATTTCAATACAAAATGTTCTCTCAGCATCAGGACTTTTTTTGATGCAATTATTGTTTTCAATAATTCTAGGCTGCATACAAAAGTAGATCAAATGAATCGTCTGTTAGTATCTTCGGCTCCCTTCATATCTTCAATTAAAAAAACTGTGACGAAGAAGAAGAAACCATTGTTGAAAGAAATTTTGAATTTGCTAGATATGAAGAAAAGTGACAAGGATGAAACTTCAGAAAAACTGGACGGAATACTTTGAATCTGTAGATCAAGACTTCATGATAAAATTGATGCTGCATTTTAAACATTTTGACACTTGCCACTTTCTGCACTTCCCCGAGTTACCTTTTGACCAATTTGTGAAAATAACCTCACAAACGTGTTCAGAAAGTTTAAGAACATGCAATTTGATACCTCACACGATTGTTTTTGGAAATTTCGAAGTTTACCCCCCCCTCCCCTCCCCTCCTTCTTGGGTTACCCTTTGGCCATTTCGTGAAAATGGCCTTAGAAACGTGTTCATGATGTTTCAGTACATGTATTTTGATACCTCACACAATTTTTTTGAAAATTTTGAAATTTACCCACCCCCCTCGCACCTCAATTTTGGGGTTTGGTCAAAATGGACCCCGAAAATGGATTTAGCGACCCACCTCCTAAACCAATTTTCAGAATTTCGGTCAGCTAGATTTTTCTACAGACCACTGTAAACCACCAGTAAGCGAGACGGCGGAGTGACGAGATCGGATTCTTGCTCCTTATATTGTAAAATTAAAGTTAAGAAAAAAAGACAAGTAGGTACCTCTATAATATCTTTAATCGCCGCATTCATAGGGAATTGCAATTTACAAATGCATCCGTCTTGTCGCTCATCATTTTGCCACCACAACGGAGTCAAATCCGTAAAAATATCCTGAGATAGAGAGGAACAATATCTGCAAGAAACGTAGGTAGATAAAATTTAATTGACGTTGAAAACCGAACAATAATTAATATTTTTAATCGTTCGGTCTCGACGATGAATAGTTGCATACCTGTTAATAATACTGATAGCTTGAGTTTTGATGAGAATAGCTCCATTAACCGTGGTATAAACTTCATCGTTATTATCGTAGAATTCGTGCGAAATATCGAACGAAGCAACCGCCTGTAAAAAAAAGGAAAAAAGCACCCTTGGTAATTAGGTACATACTCTTCACTTACACTTTGACCAAATTTTGTTAACGTACATTTTCTAATTTCTTCTCAAGATCTTGATAATCGTCGATGCTTTTAAAAGATTTTTCATCTTCTTCATCCATCAATAAAACGTAAGAACTGTCTGCCCTTCGAGCTCTTCCTTTACTCTGAACGTAGGATCTGAACGTTTTAGGAAAATCGTACATAAAGACGGCGTTGCAGTCCGGCATATCTATACCTTCTTCCAGTACGTTAGAAGCCACCAGTACATTAATTTTTCCGCATCTAAACCTATAAAAAAAACATTTGCTGAGCATTACCTAGTTCAAGTTCGTAAATAAAATGTAGGTTGATTTTTTTCATAAAAATAGGTATCTTACTCTTCCATGACTCTCTGATTGGATTTCTTATCATGAGCATCGTCTCTCGAATTTCTCAGAGGATGGGCAGATGATCCTATCATGTGATCGACCGCTAATTTGATTTTCATTTCTTTGAAGAATATCTAACAATGGAAATAAATAACAGATGAACTATAAATAATTAGAGTACTTCACTATCTCGATATACTCGAATCAAGTCGTCACAAACCTTGATAATTTCCGACAAAATTTTAGCAGTCATTCGTCTTTGAACGAATACGATACATTTGTCAGATGGGGTCAGGTTCTTTAACTGGGTTAACAGGTACGAAAGTTTTTCAGCGCAATTTTTTTCGATTTCGATCACTTTGACCTTTCGAGTATCCTCACTGCACTGCATTTCCATTTTTAGTAATTTCCTAGATGAAAATAGTAATACGAATCACAGAAATGAGCATACTGGTGAAAATATTTACTAGTTATACAAATTATATCTTACCTAATTACTTTCAGTAAATTGATCATCATGAGTAAAGCATCGCAATATACTTTTTCTTCTTTCTTCTCCGTCATAATACGTTCAAGTTGGGTAATGTACATATTACACCCAGAATAACAGAAGAATAAACCGTACTCTTCGAGATGGACCTATACCAATTTCAATAAAAATTCAATATAGGTACAACGAATGAAACCCTTGACAACTTCGTACCTACATGTTAAAGATTATACTAACTTACCATTAGATCAGTTAAACAATTTTTTAACATCTTGGCACGATTTTCTCCTCGATCGTTGAGTAACTTATCGCCCGAACATTGAGGTTGAGGAATATCGACATTTTTCAATTTAAGCGAGCTCAAAATATCGATGGGTTTTTCAACCAAAGCTTCAATTTGACTGGTGATTTTACGTGGAGATTGGTACCGAGGAAGTGGTTCACGTCGTTCTTTGGGTTTCGTGGAGAATCTGTAATAGTTAGGTGTTTTAAATATTACGTAACTCGTAAGTTTATTATTATAATACGTAGATATAATTAATTTACTTTTTGACTTCGTTAACGTGCTTCGAAGTAATGATCTTCGATCTAAATGTATTTTCCAAACAATTGAGTTGTTCTTTGAACAATAAACTCGTTGTGTTCGCATTTAGTAAAGTGGCACTCAACCCCAATACTTTAGGATGATCTTTTTCGTCGCATTTTTCAAACAACGTCATTACCTGGAACAATACAAAAAGAAATCACTCAAAACAATACAAGCCATAAGAATGTACCTTCGACAAAATCCGGGCATAAAATACAATTTACTTTTCTCATAGGATGATCGTGAACGGCGCTATGGCATTCGTCGCAAATAATCAAATTAGCGTTCTTCAAGCTCATGTGAGCATGAGTCAACGCATTCAGATAAATCTGGGAAGTCATAATCAATACCTAAACGGAAACATGACGTAATTAGTGTAATAAAATATCAACGATTAGAAGCTCAATATTGTCACGTTCAAAGATACCAACTTGAAATTCGTTTTGGGTCCGAGTCCAGAATTCTGATTTGTTCAACGATGAGTGCAAGTCTCCACTTATCGATTTGATTCTGAGCGAGCTATTTTTCTTGAGGAACGAATGATGCTGCTCTACCAGAGCGACTGTATTCACGAGGAAAATAGTCCTTTTACCACCTTTTGAAAGTGGTTTCCTGCCACAAAACATGCATAGGAATCAATATATACTGTACCTAATTTTATACAGTAAGTCTATAAACTGCAATCAAAAAATACTACTTACTGCAAATCATCCTGCATGTGTTTGATAATTTCTAATGCGATGAACGTTTTACCACTGCCTGTGGGTAGAAACAGAATAGCATTCGTTTGTTTGATTTTTTCGATGAGTTCGATTTGATATCTTCTTTTCTCAAATTCGGGCATGATTTTCGTCTTGAAAGTTATTCGTTGCAGTCTAAATAAATAGCACGTAAATCATTACACACTACACAAAACTACACGAGTATCTAATCGAGTAATTAGTATTAATACACGTAACACGAGTCACGAATGTACCGGAAAAACTACAGTGTAAGTATGATGCTGATGCAACAGCTTATCAGCTGAAGAGAAACACGAATGACGAATGAGAAATGGCGAATGGACGACACGTTTGGATTGAAGAATACAAAGTTCGTAACAACATCAACAGCTGACGGCCAAGGCCAAAACGGAACGGCCGGCACGATTAGGAAACCTGTTGCAACAGACCCGTTCGCGTACGAGTGTTGTGTGAATATAGTGGGTGTCTAAGCATTGTTTTTCTATGCAAAAGTTGTCCCGGTGAACCCGGTGAACCCTCACACAACGAAAGAAAAAACGCTTCGACTACGAAATATTAGTTAAATTCACGCTGTACCCGTACGCTTATTAAAACCGAATATCTCACCATGAACCGGTCTACTTGTTCACTTTGTTCAGATACCTATGAATGAAAGCTCGATTTTTCCACTGGCTGGATAAATGGTCATGGTCCGATTATCGGATGCTGCTAGATTTATCCGTTCATCTTTTCACATTATTAAATTTTTACCAAGTCCAAGTCCTAATTGAGCATTTTCCGCCCAAGACTAGCTTTTCTTTCCATTTTTTTTTTTTTAATTATATAAAATGGCAAAGTACCCATTTGAAAGGCTGATGTTCTGAATCTGATAAATTTTTATTGATGGAAAGGCTATTGAGGTGAGAGGGAGATCAGATCCTCCCTGGCGGCTAGTACAAAGAGTTGAAAGGCTCTTCTCCATCCTGAAAAAAATGTTACTTATTTTTCCTAGGTAGGCTGCCCATTACTCAAGTTGGAAAGTATTCTTGTTCATACTTTTACTTTTAAAAAAACTAAGTATCAGTGGCGGAAAAAATGACTTTTCACATCGAAATTACTACTGAATTGCTTCTTGAAAGTTGAAATTATGAATTTTTCAAAGCTAAAAGCTTTTAAAAAACCACTGATGAAATTTAGAAAAAGTTGAGATCAGAAAAACCAAATTCTTACATTATAGTCCGGCATATGATAATAGGAGTAATTGCACCCCCCCTCCCCCGCCGATCCTCCGGGACAACTTTTTTCTTAAAGGGGACATCCTAAGGAACATTTTAAAGCAAACTTGCCCAGAAAAAGTTGGCCTTACTTACAAAATGGCGGCCATTTTGATTGACAGGTCAGCCGAAATCGCAGGGTTTGCGTTTCAACATAGGACTTGCACGAAATTTTTCAAATTTTACAAAGGTAGATCGAAAGATCATGCAAAAATTCATTACCTGTCAAAATTTCAAGTGCTAAAGTGCGTTTTTCGATTTTTGGTGAATTTTTGAAAATCGAATTTAGGCCAAAAATGAGGGAAAAAATCAAAATTTTACCAAATTGACCAAGAAAGCTGAAATTTGGGATATACCCTATTTTCGACATGGCAAATCAATTGGAAACCGTTTCAACCCGTTCTGAGCAGTTCTGGAGCCTCCAGCAGATTTTTGAAACTCGAAATTCCCACAAAATTCCATCAAATTGGAGTTGTAAAGCTGAAATTTATTCTAAAAACTAATTTAAATACGCTACGAAGTACTGCAGGTGAATTTCAAGTCGTTTTGGAGCCACCGGCGACTTTTTTGAAAATTCCTGAAGCCTCCAGCAGATGTTTGAAACTTTAAATTTTCACAACTTTTCATCAAACTGAGATGGAGAGTCGAAATTTATTCTGCAAACAAATTTTAACACCCTCTGAAGACGACTTCAGGTGGGTTCAAGTCATTTTAGAGCCTCCAGCGACTTTATGAAAATTACTGGAGCCTCCAGCAGATTTTTGAAACTTAAAATTTTTACAAAATTTCATCAAACTGAGATTGAGAGTCGAAATTCATTCTGCTAACTAATTTCAATACGCTACGATGTTGACTGCTGGTGGATTTCAAGTGGTTTTGGAGCCTCCAGCTACTTTTTGAAAGGTCGTATGGCTTTTTTTTGGAAAATTGAAATTTCCTAAAAGTAGCTGGAAGCTTCAAAACTATTTGAAACCACCATGTAGTCTGCGAAGTAAATTTCAGCTTGCCAACTCCATCTGATAAATTAATGTTGGGGAAATTCTAAGTTTCAAAAATCTACTGGAGGCTCCAGTAATTTTCAAAAAAGTCGCTGGAGGCTCTAGAATGATTTAAACCCACCTGAAAGTAGTCTTCAGAGGGTGTTAAAATTTGTTTGCAGAATAAATTTCGACTCTCGGATCTCAGTTTGATGAAATGTTGTGAAAATTTAAAGTTTCAAACATCTGCTGGAGGCTTCAGGAATTTTCAAAAAGTCGCTGGAGGCTCCAAAACGACTTGAAATTCACCTGCAGTACTTCATAGCGTATTGAAATTAGTTTTTAGAATAAATTTCAGCTTTACAACTCCAATTTGATGGAATTTTGTGGGAATTTCGAGTTTCAAAAATCTGCTGGAGGCTCCAGAACTGCTCAAAACGGGTTGAAACCGTTTCAAATCGACTTGGTGGGTTGAAAATAGGGTATATCCCAAATTTCAGATTTCTTGGTCAATTTGGTAAACTTTTGATTTTTTCCCTCATTTTTGGCCTAAATTCGATTTTCAAAAATTCACCAAAAATCGAAAAACGCACTTTAGCACTTGAAATTTTGACAGGTGATAAGTTGTTGCATGATATTTCGATCTACCTTTGTAAAGTTTGAAAAATGTCATGCAAGTCCTATGTTGAAACACGAAATCTGCGATTTCGGCTGACCTGCCAATCAAAATGGCCGCCATTTTGTAAGTAAGGCCAACTTTTTTTTGGGCAAGTTTGCATTAAAATGTTCCTTAGGATGTCCCCTTTAAGAAAAAAGTGGTCCCGGAGGATCGGCGGGGGGGGCAATTACTCCTATTGTCATATGCCGGATTATTAAAATTGATGTTTTTCTATGTTTCGAATTACGAATTTCCCAATGTTTATGCGGAGCCAAAAACCTACTTATGATAAATTGATGTTGATTTACTTTTCAAATCATAGGGTACATTTTCCAAAAGTTTTGCTTTCACTTTACTTCGCTCGGGCCATTCAGGACTGGATAATATTGCATTCAAAAATGTCAAGAATATGAAAATTGAATAGAAAAATTCCAGAAATACCCATAATATGTATTCGAAGCACCCGAAAAATTCAAATTTTTCATTTTTTCTGTAGGTAGAAGGTACATGTGGACCACTATTTTATTTTATTTTTTTTTTGATACCACAGTGCCCAGCACGTTAAAATTTTGATTATTGTCGGCTAAATTAACTTTGTCATTTCCATTTCTTTTTTCAAAATTTTGAGCTGAAGCAGCTCTTGAAATTTTCCGAGTTCTACTTGTATTCAGATTCAGAAATACGAAAATATAAAAAAAATTGAAACAACATTGCAATACGAAAAACTAAACGATCTGCTTTCTTCAAAGATACAAGGTCTATTATATGAGTACCTAGCTACATTGACGTTATAACGTTAATGGATTTGGTGTATAGCATTGATGATTGATTTATAGGTACCTCTTATAAGCTAAAGTCAATGGTCTAATAGCTATCACATGTCTTAAGAGTAGATACTGACCGCGTTATTTTTTTTTCAAAAGGGACAGGGACAGAACACTGTTTCCTTAGAAAGTCTGCTCTTACTCATTCTCTTCCAAACATTGGGTAATAAAAAAATCGGTTTTATTGCTCTCATTCACCACTGGAGCTCGCAGATGAACGTGACAAAAACAATGTAGCAGATTTCAAGGATAGAATGTCATCGTGCGCGGTGAACACTTTGACCCATGATTTTAAATCTTTGTCCGCTAACCGCTATTACTTACATCTCATTTACGATTATGTTTCCATGTAATATTGAATGAGCACCTTTTGCTAACAGAAAACTAGCCGACATATGGAGGCCTACAGACGCCACTACTTCAATATGTGTTCTCTATTAGTCATGTATTTGCAGTGAGGCAAATCTACTCTTGTTTCAATTTTTATTACTTTTGTCGCTATAAATTCCAGTGTACCTACATCGTATCGAGAATAATCGTTTCTGTCAGTTGATAATCTGCATGGCGAAGGAAGTTTATCGTATTTTCTCAAGGCAGCTTTATTTTCATAAAATAAGTCGACATAAATATTTTTGCTGACAAATAATTATAATTAGATTAGACCGGTGGTATTCTTCAAATTGATGTGAAATGGAATTATTGTTTTTTGAAATACGTTTTAGGTGATGTTGAATGACTGGAGGTATATAAAATTCATTGTAGGGAACATTTTTTATAATTTTCTTCCTTACATAATTGCTCTTGAGCTATGCTCAATATGTCCTGAGAGACTTTTTTCCTTCATATTTGACCGCCTATCAATTTTTCAATCAGTAACTCAGTATTCTTACCTGCCATTGTGAAGCCTGTTTTCATCTGCTTAGACGTGTTTTTAGTAAAATTCACCAAAAATGAGTGAATAAGTCACGAAGCGCGCAAAAAAAGCAATAAAATTAGGCACCTAGTTACAGCTATACTAAAACTTACTCAAATATCTTTAAAATTCCTAAAAAATGCTTGGAATATGTACTTACCTAGAGATCGAAAGGACAGAAATGATTGGATACTTGAAAATCATTCTTGTTCATTTCCCCAACCACCCATCACACCCCCACATTCGATTACATACTCGAAAATAGTGAAAGTACATTGAAAAATTCAATCAAAGAAATGAAAATTAGTTTAATAAAGTTCAAAAATTAAAAATTTACCAACTTAGAAAAAAAAACCTTCATTTGACGCTAGTATGCAAGACGTTTGGCCTAGAATACCCCTTTCTTGCAGATTACATAATATAGGCAGATAGTGAACCATTTTTAGCAACATAGCAAAAGGTGACACAGCTAGGCAACAATGTTATCAGCATTGAAGCCAACGGACGAGAATTTCTAGGAAATAGAACCTTATGGACGTTGACGTCGCATTTCATCATCCAAAAAATCATTGTCAAATTCAGACTACACTTTCCATCTGATACCTGTAAAGAGTAGATGTATTGCTAATTTAATGATTTAATGAAAAGAGTTCATGTTCTTGTTCGTGAAAGTTATCAGTGAAGAATAAGTGAGAAATCTATCGTTGTAATTAGCCGAATTTCAAGAATCAACAGAATAACTGTAAGTACAAATTTAAAATAATTCCTAGATGGTAAATAGGTAGTAGAAACGATGGAAACGTGATCCATGAGCCATGAGTTTCGGAAAGTGTTCTTATGGCATCTATGAACAATTGAACATAAATGGAAATTGCGTTTTGGTTTCTTAAGGGTTGGGGAAACGAGATCGAGATAGAGTGTATCGAAATAAAAGAGGTTAAAAATAAACGTAAAATTCAACTCTTAGTCTCAATTGACTCTATTCAAAATTTATTTCAACATTAAAATTGTAATTTTTTGGATTTTGACGTCATTAAATACAAAATTCGTATGGTAGGTACAATATTTCAACTAAATTGAAAAAAGGGAATTGCAATTTCGGCAGTGAAGTGCAATATAGAAAGTGCTATACAATTTAATTCGATACCATCCAATACATATAGCGTAATACTCTCTATAAAAACATTATAGAACTTGAAGATCTCCATATTTTTTTAATTTTCTCTCTTTCTTTCGGGGGGGGGGGGGGGGATCACGAGTGTGACCTTGGAGACATAAACAAAGAATTAAAAAACTAAATTAGCTAAATTAGAAACGCATTAGGTACGATCGCGGAGTGGATTCGTGATAAGTAAATGCTAATTTTGCATTTTATTTCAAAAAGCTTCAGAATTTCACTCCAATGCATATAGTTAATATCGACAGTACTTATTATTAGTCCGGCATATGACAATAGGAGTAATTGCACCCCCCCCCCGCCGATCCACCAGGACAACTTTTTTCTTAAAGGGGACATTCTAAGGAACATTTTAAAGCAAACTTGCCCAGAAAAAGTTGGCCTTACTTACAAAATGGGGATGGCGGACATTTTGATTGACAGGTCAGCCGAAATCGCAGGGTTTGCGTTTCAACATAGGACTTGCACAAAATTTTTCAAATTTTACAAAGGTTGATCGAAAGATCATGCAAAAGTTCATCACCTGTCAAAATTTCAAGTGCTAAAGTGCGTTTTTCGATTTTTGGTGAATTTTTGAAAATCGAATTTAGGCCAAAAATGAGGGGAAAAATCAAAATTTTATAAAATTGACCAAGAAAGCTGAAATTTGAGATATACCCTATTTACGACATGCCAAATCGATTGGAAACGGTTTCAACCCGTTTTGAGCAGTTCTGAAGCCTCCAGCAGATTTTTTGAACTTTAAATTTTCACAAAATTTCATCAAATGGAGATGGAAAGCTGAAATTTACTCTACACTCCAATTTGAACACCCTCTGAAGACGACTTCAGGTGGGTTCAAGTCATTTTAGAGCCTCCAGCGTCTTTTTTGAAAATTACTGGAGCCTCCAGTAGGTTTTTGAAACTTGAAATTTCCCCAACATTAATTTATCTAATGGAGTTGGCAAGCTGAAATTTACTTCGCAGCTTTCGTGGTGGTTTCAAATGGTTTTGAAGCTTCCAGCTACTTTTAGGAAATTTTCATTTTCCAAAAAAACGCCATACAACCTTTCAAAAAGTCGATGCAGGCTCCAAAACGACTGGAAATCCACCAGCGGTCAACTTCGTAGCGTATTGAAATCAGTTTGCAGAATGAATTTCGACTCTCCATCTCAGTTTGATGAGATTTCGCGTTTCAACATAGGACATGCACGAACTTTTTCAAACTTTACAAAGGTAGATCGAAAGATCATGCAAAATCTTATCACCTGTCAAAATTTCAAGTGCTAAAAAATTTTTGGTGAATTTTTGAAAATTGAATTAAGGCTAAAAATGAGGGAAAAAATCAAAATTTCACCAAATTGACCAAGAAAGCTGAAATTTGAGATATACCCTATTTACGACATGCCAAATCGATTGGAAACGGTTTCAACCCGTTTTGAGCAGTCCTGGAGCCTCCAGCAGATTTTTGAAACTCGAAATTCCCACAAAATTCCATCAAATTGGAGTTGTAAAGCTGAAATTTATTCTAAAAACTAATTTAAATAGGCTACGAAGTACTGCAGGTGAATTTCAAGTCGTTTTGCAGCCACCAGCGACTTTTTGAAAATTCCTGAAGCCTCCACCAGATGTTTGAAACTTTAAATTTTCACAAAATTTCATCAAATGGAGATGGAAAGCTGAAATTTAATCTACACTCTAATTTTATCACCCTCTGAAAACGACTTCTGGTGGATTTCAAGTCATTTTAGAGCCTCCAACGACTTTTTTGAAAATTACTGGAGCCTCCAGTAGATTTTTGAAACTTGAAATTTCCCCAAAATTTCATCAAACTAAGATGGAGAGTAGAAATTCATTCTGCGAACTAATTTCAATACGCTACGAAGTACTGCAGGTGAATTTCAAGTCGTTTTGAAGCCTCCAGCAGCTTTTTGAAAATTCCTGAAGCCTCCAGCAGATTTTTGAAACTTTAAATTTTCACAAAATTTCATCAAATGGAGATGTAAAGCTGAAATTTACTCTACACTCCAATTTGAACACCCTCTGAAGACGACTTCAGGTGGGTTCAAGTCATTTTAGAGCCTCCAGCGTCTTTTTTGAAAATTACTGGAGCCTCCAGTAGGTTTTTGAAACTTGAAATTCTCGCAACATTAATTTACCAAATGGAGTTGGCAAGCTGAAATTTACTTCGCAGACTACATGGTGGTTTCAAATGGTTTTGAAGCTTCCAGCCACTTTTAGGAAATTTCAATTTTCCAAAAAAAACGCCATACAACCTTTCAAAAAGTCGATGCAGGCTCCAAAACGACTTGAAATCCACCAGCAGTCAACTTCGTAGCATCGTAGCGTATTGAAATCAGTTTGCAGAATGAATTTCGACTCTCCATCTCAGTTTGATGAAATTTTGGGGAAATTTCAAGTTTCAAAAACCTACTGGAGGCTCCAGTAATTTTCAAAAAAGTCGCTGGAGGCTCTAAAATTACTTGAACCTACCTGAAGTCGTCTTCAGAGGGTATTAAAATTTGTTTGCAGTATAAATTTCAGCTTTCCATCTCCATTTGATGAAATTTTGTGAACATTTAAAGTTTCAAAAATCTGCTGGAGGCTTCAGAAATTTTCAAAAAGTCGCTGGAGGCTCCAAAACGACTCGAAATTCACCTGCAGTAATTCGTAGCGTATTGAAATTAGTTTTTAGAATAAATTCCAGCTGTACAACTCCAATTTGATGATATTTTGTGGGAATTTCGAGTTTCAAAAATCTGCTGGAGGCTCCGGAACTGCTCAAAACGGATTGAAACCGTTTCCAATTGATTTGGCATGTCGAAAATAGGGTATATCCCAAATTTCCGCTTTCTTGGTCAATTTGGTAAAATTTTGATTTATTCTCTCATTTTTGGCCTAAATTCGATTTTTAAAAATTCATCAAAAATCGAAAAACGCACTTTAGCACTTGAAATTCTAACAGGTGATAAATTTTTGCATGATCTTTCGATCTACCTTTGTAAAGTTTGAAAAATTTCGTGCAAGTCCCATGTTGAAACGCAAACCCTGCGATTTCGGCTGACCTGTCAATCAAAATGGCCGCCATTTTGTAAGTAAGGCCAACTTTTTTTTGGGCAAGTTTGCTTTAAAATGTTCCTTAGGATGTCCCCTTTAAGAAAAAAGTTGAAAGTTGTCCCAAAGGATCGGTGGGGGGGGGGTGGTGCAATTACTCCTATTGTCATATGCCGGACTATAATTATGTGATGCCAAAGGTAAGTTTATTATCAAACAATTCAGCAAAGGACCAAAGGTATACAGAATATAATTTATACTCACGATAACCTAAGTATGTAACACGTAAATAATTAGCAATAAATACTATTAGGTACATAATATGTACCTAAAAGCAGAATTCAAAATAAACGCAAGAATTATCAATTTTTTAATTTACGTAAATTTCGATCATTTTCAGATGTACGTAAAGCTAATTCTATGCGACGATTGCCACGGTCCTTTGATGGAACCTGGGCCTCACTCAACTGGAAAAGAGGACCCAGCCCATGTCACGGTTTGCACGCACGTATACCATTGGGCGTGCATACACCATTTGTTTTTGCAAGCTCCCAACATCGAGCACGTGACATGCAAACACCCCGGATGCCAAAGGAAGCTCTCTCGATTCGAATTCGTAAAATTGGACGCACCGACTCGAATTCAGACGTTCCAGCCCCCTCCAGACACCGAAGGAATGACGGCGCTACAGAAAACACTCAGCGAACATCAACAGGGAATCTTGATCCAGAAAGAGCTGATTAAAAAACTCCAGCAGAAAAATTTATTGCTGTCTGAAGAACTGAAGGCGAACGTATCGGCGCACGAAAGCACCAAAAACGAACTGAAGGAGCTCGAATCCAGATACAATTTGTTCATGGATCAAAAGTTGAACCAGTACCTTGAAAGCTCGACGAATTCAACCCCATCGTTGTCTCCAATCGCGTCAAATTCAAAAATTCCACCTTTAATGGAACTTGAGACCTCATCTTTCTTCGGATCCGTTGAATTCGATTTAACCAGAGAATCGTCTCGAGGTCAAATGAATGTCGACCAGTCAGCGATTGAATCGATGGACGTAGTAATAGCACCGGCGACAAACACCCCAATAATCGAGTATTCATCACCACTACATCAGAATCAGATCTACCCAGCTCCAGCATACCAGCACGAAGCGTTCAGACCGTATGCAGGAATCCGACGCGGGGTCAGCGAAAGAAGGATCTATCCAACATTTCACAACGTACCAGAGCCCCAACCGGAGAAGAAAAATTTAACAGCTGAATGCCCTAGATATCACAAGAAATATCTTGCACGATTCGGTACATCATCTGCCGAATTATCGCCGTTCTATCCCATCAACGCCTACCCTTTTCACTTCACCGCAGCAGGTCGCAAAGATCCGAATGGCGATATACACGTAGTATTCTTCATGAATAAAGCCCTTATGATAGGGGACGGACACGTGTACGCGATGGCGGAATGCATGGCTGATGAAAAACCCTTCAAAAAGTACGTCGACTGGTGTGCATATAGACGAGACTTCTTGGCGTCGGACCTCCTACTCGCACTTGAACAACTACTCCAGTTGCCAAAGAAATTAATGATCTCAATTGGCAATTTTGACGTGGTATGTAAAACAACTTACTCGGACTTTTGCGACCAAATGATGAAGATCGCTCGTCTCTTGAAGGGAAGAAAAGTGGAAGAATTATTTATTCTACCTCTGTTGAAGGTTTCTTCGCAATACCAATCAGCGTTCGACCAAATCAACATGGGATTGCAACACGATTGGGGAATGATTGCTGGAGGTAAGACGACGCGATTGGATGAGTATTTCAAATGTCTCGACGCGATACCAACAGCGAGGGATGAATTTGGTCCGTATCATAACGTGAAAAGATACGAAACCATCTTAGACAAGGTGGCTGAAATCTACATTCCGCTACCTGTGAAGTTACAAGCGAAATTGAAACGGGGTATTACATTACAACCACCTAGTAAGGACAGGCGACGAATTGAAGCCCTAAGAGCTAAAGAAGCACTCGATAAAAAACGAACGATGTCTGTTCAACCCTCAGTAAAAGATGAAGAAATGAACGTCAACGAAAATCCATCGACAGCTGAAACATTTACGCCGGAGCAGAAGGCTGAAATAGATCGTATCAAGAAAAGAAACGAAGAAATCGAAAGAAGAGTCGTCGAAAAAGTGAAACAAGGCAACACAGATGACCGCCATCTTAGGGCCTCAATCATCTCCGAAATCGCACTCGAAGAGGCGAATAAGCCAGAAATCAACTTGGGGGCAAAACGGCAAAAAATATTCGACGAGCATGCCCAGTCCTAGAGTGAGGAAATGAAAAACGTAGAGAAATCCAACGAAGTGACAGCCGCACCATCTAATAAAAATCCAAAGGCTCCAGATGTTCAACTACCGGTAGATCAAGTTGACCTCATCTCCAGTGACGAGCAGAAAAAATCGACCTAACAGTTCGAAAATTTCAACGTTCACACAAAATCAAGAATTGAACAGAGTTTTTCCTTAAAACATGTCTTTTTATTTATACCAACTTGTTTTTGTTTTTTTTTTAATTTTCAGTCAGTTTTGCATTTTTATTTTTTATTAGAAAAAAAAACGATGAAAATAGAAAATTTTCAGTTTGTTTATTTTAAAGAAAAAAAATTGTTTGTTTTGTTGTTTTATAAAAAAATAAAAGAAGTTTCTCCGAACTCAAAGCAAATTTGCCTTTCTATTTCTGAACTCTGAAGAAAAATATGACCTTACAAACAACTTGAAACTCATCGTGTGACTTACTTCCAGAATTTAATGAACTTGAAAGATGAAAAGTTGCATTTTTATTCATCAAAAATCTTTTTAAAAAACTCTGTCGATATATTTCTTTAAAGTTGAAAAAGATGATGGATTTCGTTTTGACTCTTTTCGTAAGAATTTTTGCACTGGAAGACCTAGAAATCTGTAATAGACTTACGAAGGGTTCAAACCATAATCAATTGGATAGGCTAACAATGTTAACAACAGAACAAAAACCAGATTCTAGCGTTTTAACTCAATTTTACAAAATTACGATTTTTTTCAAATTACACATAAAACCGTTTGATTTTTCAAAAAATCATCAAAAATCAAAAAATAAAATTCGTACCTGAAATTTGCCTCGGTGGTGTAGTTATACTTTGCTGAATGCTCTTTCAGTTTTTCTTCGTTTGGTTCAAAAAGTTTTCTGTCAGTTGAGACATCTCATTTGAAAATGAAAAGCACCATCATATCGACAATTTATTGCAACTTACGAAAAAAAAGAAGTGAAAAATGAAAGAAACAAAATAATAATATCGAAATTGATTTTCGTAGTCTTTCCTCCAACTTTTAAGTAGCCACAGATTTCTCATTTCTGCCAGCCAGGGCACGTTATAAGAAAATGAGCAACTTCAAGTGCATAATGAGCACATTGAAAAAAAAATGACGTTGAACGAATGAAAAACTTTTTAATTGACAAAACACGATAAGTAATATGGGAATGTTCATCACAATAAATATTCTTATTTTATAAGTACACGAATTGTATTTAAAAACAAACAACGAAGGTTAGAAAATACGAATTAAACTCAAAATTTCAAAAAATGAGTAAGTACAGGGGTGCCCAAAAGTCAGTTTACGCCATCAAAAATCACATATAAATCAAGAACTAAGCCTCCTAAAGAAAAACTAATGACATTGATCTGATAGGAAATTTTATCCTCTACAATTTTCTCCCTCGTCATTTTTCTCTAGGATGCACCGTTCGCCCGGAAAATCGACTTTTATGTCAAAAAACGTGAATTAAAAAAAAAAAAAAATGAAAAAAATTGGGGGAAAAAATTTAAAATTATTTTCAGCAGTTAATTTCAGTTATTTTCAACATGATTCCCATAATTTGATGAAATATAAATGATCTTTTCAAAAAAAACACGACAAAAATTTTTTTTTACAAAAACGCCAGACTTTAGGGGGGGGAGGAGGTGCTGCCAAAATCAAATTTTGTAAAAATGGGAAAAAAATCGAGTGACACGTCAAAATGTAGGTTTTTTGGGTCGATAAACACGGATCTGAGGTCCTTTTTTTCCCCTCAGACCCCTCGGGGGCCATTGAAGAGGCGCTACCAAAATCAAATTTTGTGAAACGAAAAAAAAAAATCGAGTGATATGTCAAAATGTAGGTTTTTTGGGTCGATAAACACGGATCTGAGGTTTTTTTCCCCCTCAGACCCCTCGGGGGCCATTGAAGAAGCGCTACCAAAATCAAATTTTGTGAAACGAAAAAAAAAAATCGAGTGATATGTCAAAATGTAGGTTTTTTGGGTCGAGAAACACGAATCTGAGTTCCTTTTTTCCCTCAGACCCCTAGGGGGCCATTGAGGAGGTGTTACCATTCTTGAGATATCTCGTCTCAAACGGGATTACATTTTAACTAAATTAACGCGAAGTAATTGTAAGTGAATAAGGCATAAATTCCTGTATTCAACTCGCTACAAAACCGCGATTGCGTGAAAATGTGTGTTTGAGTGTGTAGAATTTGGGTGTGGTTAGTTACTTTGCGACTAGGCGCGATTTTTCTAGTTATGATATAAAATAACCGCGACGATACCAGATCGAATGATTGAAAAACTGACAAGTAAAACCTCCCCAACCAAAAAAAACCTAAATTTTGATACACTACTCGAATTTTTGTGATTTTTACAAAATTTTATTTCAGTAGCACCTCACCATGGAGACTGAGTGAAAAAAGGACTTCAAATCCGTGTTTCTCGAACCAAAAAACCTACATTTTGAGGTATCACTCGATTTTTTTTCATTTTTACGAAATTTGATTTCGGTAGCACCTCCTCAAGGGCCCTCAAGAGTACTGATGAAAAAAAGAAAAAAAGTACCTCAGATTCGTGTTCCTCGACCCAAAAAACCTATATTTTAACACATCACTCGATTTTGTTTCATTTTTACAAAATTTGATTTTGGTAGCACCCCCCCCTCTCCTACAGGGTCTGGTTTTTTGTAAAAAAAAATTTTTGACGTGTTTTTTTTGAAAAGATCATTTTGTATGTATTTCATCAAATTATGGGAATCATGTTGAAAATAGCTGAAATTAACTGCTGAAATAATTTTAATTTTTCCCCCAATTTTTTTCATTTTTTTAAAATTCACGTTTTTTGACAAAAGTCGATTTTTCCGGCGAACGGTGCATCCTAGAGAAAAATGACAAGGGGGAAAATTGTAGAGGATAAAATTTCCTATCAGATCAATGTCATTAGTTTTTCTTTAGGAGGCTTAGTTCTTGAATTATATGTGACTTTTGATGGCGTAAACTGACTTGGGCACCCCTGTATTTCAACACTTTAAAATTAAACGTTAAAAAAATAAATAAATAGGAATGTAAAAAAACAATAATAATAGTGAAAATAACCACATCAGGTTAAAAATTTCTCATCTATTATAATTTAAATTATTCTAAATCACGAATTCAGTACGGCCGAAATCTCGAAGGGCCAATTTAGCGGCAGCTCTTCTACATAAATCCGAATTCTCACCCCGTCCATAGTACAAGTACTCTTCGCCACCTTTTATGACACTCAACGGAACTTCTATTTTACCAGCAATGAATTTTCTCAATTTCACGTCTTCGGTAGTTTTGGTGGTTTCTTTTCTGTAAAATAAACGCAAAACAAATCATTATATCATCTTACGATTATCTGAACTATAAACTCTTAGCATCGTTGACTAAAAAATACTCACAAAAATTTAACTTTGAGTCCTGGTTCTTCGTACAAAGCTCGAATAGGATTGATTGGAATATTTTCACTGAATTTTTCTGCGAAACAAGTTGTTAAAAAATGTAGTTTACTAATTTTGTAAACTAATAGTGTAAAAAATACTACTCGAACAAAATCTTACGTATTTCCTCCTTCATAATATTATAATAAATCCTCCAAACGGTTTTCAAGTCATTTCCACTGTCTAAATAAATTGCACCGGCGATCGATTCGAACAAATCGCCTAAAACTTTGGGTACTTCGACTTCTTCGGCTACTTTCACATCGCTTTCAGAGATCAAAACCATCATCTAGACAGAGAATTCATCGTATATTTTTTCCAGCACACATTTAAAAGATATTAAAATTTAAAATTTCACAATATGTACCTCGTTTCCGTGAATTTCGTAATTTCGTTCTTCCTGGTATTCGATGAAACGGTTGATAGCATCGATCAACTTTTTATTATTGCTGAGCAGAAATTTATGTAGCCCGAGACGTACGCATAATGCTCCGAATGTATTATTATTAACGAGAGATGCTCGCAAATCAGTCAATTTGCCCGGCGGTAAGTTCCCACAGTATTGATAAATATAGCTTGTAATTAGAAAATCTGTAAAACAGAAAAATGTACAATGAGAAGGTATTTTTTATTTACTACATAACGTGGATCGTGAAATACTCGCCTATAACCGCATCTCCGATAAACTCCAACGTTTGGTAACAATCCGTCATATTATTCTTCAAGTACGAAGGGTGAGACAGAGCTTGAACGATGTAGGATTTATCTCGAAACTCGTACGATAACAATTGTTCTAATTTTTTCCAATTTGGAACGAGATCATCTACGGTCAATCTGCTTTTTTCAAACAATGGCGATGGTACTTGAGTACCCATAATATCTTCGTACTTTGGCTTCGCCAGAATACCGAGATAGTTCAATAACCGGTAGGCAGGTTTAATGCCTCCTGTCTGTAATGGAAATTATTTTAAAATAAAGATACTCCGGAGGAAAATATCATTAATGGAAGTACATAAAAACAGACCTTAACGTAGACTCCGATCAAGGCTTCAACTACATCTGCGATACACTTATCACTGACGGATTGTTTGCCATAGAACGATAACGCAGCACCCTCTTGTTTAGTTGTTTCGGGTTTGTTGGCCGCATTATCGATGAATTCTTTGACATCAGCTTTCATAACGCTAACAGTATTCATGGATATTGAACCTAGAAAACAGTAATTAAATATTTGAGTCATTTTAGTACCGTTGACAAATATCTCCAGTTTGAATAACATTGTTTTCTAAGAAAATCAAAAAAGTCAAGAGGATGAGAATGGTGAAATTGCCTTTTTGGAGTCAGTGAGACGAGACTCTTGAGGTTCTCCGATCACTCCCCCCCCCCCATTCAAAAAAAGTTCTTTTGTTGAATTATTTGCACTCTCAATGGTGGATATATTTACAAAGAAGTGAACATTTCCAACTCGCTAACTCCGATTTAAACCAAAACAAGCAAGATCGAAACAGCCTGCCCTAAAACCCTCAAAACCATAAATTTTCAAAAGTTCTCTTCATTTTTGGATTTTTGGCAAATTTTTAAATATGAAAGAAAATGCGAAAACGTTGTTTTAAAGACGACTTTCAAATTGCTTCAAAAATTTAGGTTTTTATGGGGGCCAGAATTCATTTCCGAAAACAACGTATTCAACTTTAAACCCAAAATCAGCTTTAAAATATGTGAGGTTCAAAATTGAAAATTTTCTGAAAGTACAAATTATTAGAATCAAAATTCGAGTTTTGGAAGGTGCAGAATTGATTTCTGAAAACCATTTGACCCCAAAACTCAAAAATAGACCGCCAAAAGCTCGTAAAAAATTGAAAATTTTCCAAAAATATAACATTGTTATTCAAATTTGGGTTTTTAAGGGGATAAAATTCATTTCTAAAAATTATTCGATCTTGAACCTCAAAATGAGCTCCAAAATGACACGTTTAAAATTATAGAAAATTCTTTTAAAAATAGGTACAATAATGAGCATCAAAATTTGGGGTTTTAAAGGCACATGATTGATTTCTGAAAACTATGTATGTGACTTTAAACCTCAAAGTAGGCTCCAAAAAGGGGATGCAAAATTAAAAATTTTCAAAAACTACAACACGATGTTGAAATTTGGGGTTTCAAGGGCACAGAATTGATTTCTGAAAATTCAAGGCTCGTACTCATTTTTCTCTCAAAAAAAGTCATTTTAATCACCAAAAAAGCTCAAAAAAGTAAATATCAGAAAGTAACTAAAAAAGGAAGAAAATGAGCAAAATGTTTATTTACCAGTAATTTTGGCAAAATGCAGGGCTTCTTAAAATTTTTTGGCAATTTTTGGTAATATTGCGAAAAAGTGGGAATTCTCGACATTACGAGTAAATTAGCAAAATGAAAGACTTTGACAATTTTTGCAAAAAACATAACTTTTTATAAACTATTGGCAAAGAGTGATACTTTTTGGGGAATTTTGGGGTAAAAGCGAGAATTTTGGGAAATTTTAGGAAAAAAACGAGACTTGTTGGGAATTTTGCTAAAAAGAGAGAATTTTTGTTTTTTAAAAAAAGTCGACAATTTTAACAAAAAATAAGACTTTTTGGCAATTATTGGTAATTTTTGACAAAAAAACTCAACTTTGGGATTTTTTGGAGGGGGAGGGTGGGTGATTTTTCAGCAGTTTTGTTAAAAAGCGAGATGTTTTGTCAATTCTCAAAGAATGATATTGTTTGGAATTTTTTGAGATAAACACAATTCCTACACATTTTTAGCAAGAAACGAGAATTTTTGACAACTTTTAAAAAAGTGGATTTATTACTACGACTACGAGCAGTATTTTCGGCAAAAAAAGCGAGACAATTTTATTTCATGATTCCCTCACAAAGTAGGGCTGAGATTTCGAAAAATTGGACTTTGGAAAATTTGTTTTAAAAAAGTATTTTTACCTGGTAACCAAAATTTTCAAAAAAGTAACCGAGTACAAACCCTGGAGAACCATTTGAGCCCAAAACTCAAAATTAACCCCAAAATGGGGTATGTACAAAATTGAAAATTCTCAAAAATACAATATAGGTAAAATTTGGGTTTTTACAGGCACAAAATTCAGAAAAAATGAAAATTGAAATAAATTCAATTAATTCGTGTTTGAATAAAAATACATTTTTTTTTGCATAATTATTTTTACAACTGGTCCAAGATTGGCTTCTAAAAATATCCATTAATGTCTTAGTAGGTTAGAGTGGTTTGAAAATTTGAATTGAATATTTAAAAGGGAAGGGAGGTGTAGTAGGGAGGAGAGGAGGGGGCGGGTGTTGATTTTTTTGTGAAAAGCACTCGTAAGCCCCCCCCCCCCAAAATATGACTCATTAGGGTGGATCGACCCTCAAAAATAGCCGGCGAATTTTGACCAAATTCAGCAGAGACCTTCATTTTGAGTTGAAGGTTGCTAAGAAAAATTTAGCTCCAAAGGTGTCCCTGGAGGGGAGATGTGAACTCTCAAAAGAGGAGACATTTTCGAAAAAATTGCGTTTTTTTAGCACCAGTCTTTGCCCAATCTGTTTTCGAAAAAATAAAAGTATTTGAGATTCTGCGTCAATCTATGTTATTGCTGTCAAAATCCAAGATCACTTTTAGGGTATTCGCAAATCACTAATTTTTGGATAAATTAAATTCCTTTTCAAATATTTCGCATTAATTATGCCAAAGTATTAAAAGATATCATTCCTAAAACTGAAAAAATATTTTGGAACGCAGTGGTGCTAATTTTTTGACCATCAGAGCTAATTTCAAAACTCGAAAAAATTTCAAAATTTTTGGCTATTTTTCTCGTTTTTTTGAAATGGGCAAAAATGACTAAAACTGCGTCCCAAAATGTTCCCCCAATTTGTCTTTATTAATGCGAAATATTTGCGTAGAAAAAATTTTCAAAAGCACGTTATTTATCAAAAAATTAGTAATCTGCAAATTTTAAAGGGCTCAGTAGAACCTTATAAATGCATTTCTTTGCTGAATTTGGTCAAAATTTGCCGTCTTTTTTAATGGGGGGGGGGAGGGAGAAATTTACCCTAAAAAAGCCAACTTCACTATTTTCATCCTCCCATACTCTTCTCAATTTGTAGAAAATAATCAAGTAGCAATTAAGTTACCAGAGAATTGCTCCGAATACGGAATTTTCACGTGGAAGATAACGGACGGAGAAGCTATTTCACGAATATCAAATAAAATTTCCGGCAAAACGAATCCTGGCGGACACCAGTTTAAATTGCTTGAAAAAGTATTCACCTGAAAACAAAAAAAAGAATAAAATAAAAATCAAACGTAAATTAAAAGGAATCAATTTTTAAAAATATTAAGACTATGTTATCGTCTTTCTTACTTTGATTAAAGGGCCAATATTTAATTTATTTCCGCAGTATAATAAATTCCTGTTACCGACGAGTCGCCCTTTCAGGGTTGTCAAGTACCCTTCGTTTACGTTATTAAAACAAACGAAAATAGTAAATGAAACGGCGAATTTGAGGAAACTGTCTCCTAGAGTCTCTAAGCGTTCCAAGTCGACAATATCGTTGCAGCCGGCTGGTGTTAAAGCCTGTAAAATAAAAAAAAATCATATTAACAACTTCGAAGCTAGTACAGACCAGGATTCTAACACGATTACAAATCATACCTCGAAAATCTCTTTCTGTCTGGGACCAGCGTAATCAACACGTTCTTGCAATGTCAGTAACATCGGAGGTTCTTCGTAATTCACTAAACTCGCAGAAATACTCGAACTAGGCACTCGTTTGATCTGCGGATAAAAACGAGTGTTTCGTGAAATCCTACACTCGCGAATACCACAGTGAATATTAAAATCTGCATTTACTCTTACCGAGTATCTTTCGCCAATACAATCGAAATCCAAGTTTCGAGAAACGTACGTTAGAAATTTTTTAATATCTTTGGTTGTGACATTTTTAGACCTGTCTAAATCGATGGGCAAGTCTTCTTCGTTTTCCAGTAATTTAATCAGACATTTTTCAGCTTTCCTTAATTTCTCAATGCGACGACTGTATCCTCCGGATTTCTTCTTCGAGATTTTCGATTCATTGGTTTTATTTTCATCTTTCGACGGTACGGGTTGTTTTTGATTATTCGATGATTTTTTTATGGTATATTTATCGTTGACTCGGAGCACATCGTTTTCATCTAAACACAAACACAAATGTTAGTTTAAAAGAAAATAAATACGACGATTGGAGAAAAATACAACACTTCTAAGTCACCTTTCTCCCATTCCAGTTTACCGATCTCAGCTTCGGTAACGATTTTTTCGCGTACTTCTTCGGCAACTAGTAAATAATGCAATCTATGCAGAATGGTAGGCACAACCGTCGATTTATACCAATAACACGACGGAAAGGTTTGTTTCGTGACGAATTCCGGAGCCATAAACACGCTTTGTTCTTTGGACCTACTCTTTTCTGATTTATCAGTCGACGTGACTCTGCGGATCGTAAATCAAATTAAAATAAAAACGTTACATTTTGTTATCAAAGTAGAAAAATTTTTTCGAAACTAACCTCGGACGAAGACAGTCCAGATTATGAGGAATTGGTCGAGCTTCCATCATCGGCTGGCCTGGTCTCAGACTCTTCAGATTGTACACTTTTTCGAAGAACTGTGCAAACGTCTCGTACCTTTCGTTAGGAAAAGGACTGAGCAAATTGTAGTTATTATCGAAGTCTGTTATGACATAGTATCTCTTCTTTATCGTGTCGTTATTCTGAACAAATATTTAGTACAATATTCAATATTAAACGACGAGTAGATGTTTCCAAAAATTAAAAAAAAAAATTGAGCGAAATCGAAACACGAGATTTTGAAAATTTTATGAAAAATTAACGTACTTGAAAGTCCGGTCTTTGATACCAAGGTACGACAACATTTCCCCAGTACTCTTCTTTCGTAAATCTTTCATTTTTTCGTTCCTCCTCAGATGGTTCATTCACATCGAAAATATTCCATTGATCGAATACTACTCTAAAGGCAATCTCCATCTTATCGCTTTTTTCTTTGCCTGGTAAAAAAATAGAATAAATTGTTTAAAATTTCTGACAGATAATTTTCGAATTTCTAAAAGGTTATTCCATGTTAATCAGCCCAGTTTTGGGTTCGGGTACTCCAATCCAATTTTGATCATTTTTTTAAAAGCAGGTTCCTTATATTGAAAAAGAAGGAAAATTGCTATAACTACCCCCCCCCCCCTTCTGAGGCAAATGAGGTGTTTTTTTCAACAATTAAAATTTTTTGTAGTAATGAACTGAAACTTGAAGAAAATATCTACGCGGAATTTCAAAGGTAATTGAGTCTAGTTACGAAGATATTTGTCAAGAATTTCCAAAGTTGAAAGTTGTGCTTTTTTTGGAAGCTCAATTTTTAAAAACTTGCAAAATTTCAAAACTACGAGTATAATTTAAAAATTTCAGAAAAATCCAGAAATCATACGTTATTATGATATTCACAATTACGTATGAATTTTTCGTAATGGGATTCACAAAAACATTAAGGGGGTGTGGGGGAACGTTGGAAGGTCCGAATTAAAAAAATAAGTTGATATTCGTATTCAACGCTGGCAATAACCTAACAAACCATATGTCACACGATTTTTCCAATTTTCAGGAAATTTGGGGGACCGATGAGGCACACAGGAGGGGTCCAATCGGAAAAATAAGTCGATATTCGTATTCAGCGCTACCAATAACCTAACAAACCATATTATGTCACACGATTTTTTTCAATTTTCAGGAATTTTGGGGGCCAATGGGGGCCATTCGGACACTGGAAGGGTCCAATCGGAAAAATAAGTCAATATTCGTATTCAGCGCTATCAATAACCTAACAAACCATATGTCACACGATTTTTTTCAATTTTCAGGGATTTTGGGGGCCAATGGGGGCCACTCGGCCACTGGAAGGGTCCAATCGGAAAAATAAGTCAATATTCGTATTCAGCGCTACCAATAACCTAACAAACCATATGTCACACGATTTTTTCAATTTTTAATTTTAGGGGACCAATGAGGGCCACTGGAGGGGTCCAATCAGAAAAATAAGTCGATATTCGTATTCAGCGCTACCAATAACCTAACAAACCATGTGTCACACGATTTTTTCAATTTTCAAGAATTTTGGGGAACCAATTAGGGTTACTGGAGGGGTCCAATCAGAAAAATAAATCGATATTCGTATTCAGCGCTACCAATAACCTAACAAACCATATGTCACACGATTTTTTCAATTTTCAGGAATTTTGGGGCCAATGGGGGGGGGGTCACTTGAAGGGTCCAATCAGAAAAATAGGTTGATATTCGTATTCAGCGTTGGAAATAACCCAACAAACCATATGTCACACAATTTTTTTCAATTTTCAGGAATTTTAGTGGACCATTGGGGGCCATTGGAGGGGTCCAATCGGAAAAATAAGTTGATATTCGATATTCGTATTCAGCACTACAAACTCCGTCAAAGCAGAGGTTGGCGAGCTAATGATACGGAGTTTCCTTGTTTCCAAAGAATATTGAGCTAAATTTGGAGCCCCTTAACTCAAAACCATGCTAATTTTACGTGAAATGACCCAAAAAATGAACAAAATAATGCTCTTACAAGGTTTCAAAGGCACTAAAAAATATCCAACTGAATCACTGTCTTCGGAATACATTAAACACTTCTTCACAACCTGCACAGCTTTCAGAAATAAAACTCGATGGAATTTGGATATCCCCAACAATTCCTCTTCATTTAGCTCCAGAGCACAATGATTTGTATCGATAGAGATTTCAACCTCTCCTAAATCCGAGAATACAGGAAAGTTGCAAATCTGCAAAAATAAACTCAATAATTAGAAGGAAAAAAACAGAAAATTTATTCATTTTTTCAGTAAACTCACTTGAGGTATTTTATGTCTCGTGATGATGCCTAATTCGTAACGAGATGTGAGCAATATATGGCATCTTTCTCTTCGACGCATACTTGGTATCGGGTACTTGGGGATCATGTTGATAACGTGCAAATAACACTTCTCATTCGGGATTGGACGACAGTCTTGCAAATACTTGGGAATCTAAAATATTATTGAGTTGAGAAAAATACGAACACTAAAAAAAAAAAAAAAAACTTGACGATAACGAACTTACTTGCATGTCAAATTCTCTTTTCGATGATTTCGTTCCAGCTGCGCTTTCAAAGCTATTATCCCAATTCGGGAACCACTCTTTTTCATCTTCTGCTCGATCGGGAGCTAATATAGGCATTAACTTATCGTTCAAAGCGTTCATTTCGTGAAGCATTTTCACCGCTTCGAAAGCTACAGCTTGTTTGGCTTCTTTTTTGTTCTTACAAACAGGACCCTAAGGATGAAAATCACGGTGAGTAAAATAATCGAATACCCGAATCGTAGCAATTGCCTCGTGTATTTTATTACCTTGATTATTTCTTTGATGGCTGCGTTCATGGGAAACTGAAGTTTACAGTAACACCCATCTTCGCTCTCGTTCTTCCACCAATAAGGCGTCAACTGAGTAAACACATCACTGGGAAGGGTCGAACAATATCTGCGGAAAATATCAAAAGAATAAATAAGTTATATTGAAATTAATTAACTAAAAATATCGCAACTTGTAACGCACAGATTGACGATTGGTATTGCTTGAGCTTTTGTAACACTAGCGCCAGCCTCGGTCGTGTAAACTTCGTCATCGTTCTCTTTATCTGATTTATCTTCGTCGTCAGAATCATGCGATATATCGAATGTATGAACGACCTGGTAAAGAGAGAAGAAAATTACAAATATATCCAGCGACCAGCGAAATATTCAAAAGACTACATACGTGTTCCAACTCTTTTTCTAATTTTTTAAAATCGACGATATTTTTCCTGTTTTTTTCGAGGTCTTTATCAGCTAATAATATATAGGTGCTTTCTTCTTTACGAGCTCGCCCTTTGCTCTGAACATAAGACCTAAACGTCTTTGGGAAATCATACATGAAGACTGCATTACAGTCTGGCATATCGATGCCTTCTTCTAAAACGTTAGACGCCACAAGGATGTTGATTTTTCCCGATCGAAAACTGAAAAAGAAGTTCGTTTAGAGTATATTTTAGTAAGTTCAACCTCAGTGATGTCGAAATGTCTTACTTGGTCATGACTTTCTTATTGCATCTTCTAACGAATTCGCTTTCTCTGGAGTTTCTTAGCGGGTGAACGGAAAACCCAATCATGAAATCAGCAACTAACTGACTTTTTGTTTCCTTGAAAAACATCTGGAAAAAAAAACACACACTCGTCTCAATATGATGAAAGAACATAGTCGCAGATTAGAATCCAGTTAAATGTTACATACTTCGATTATTTTGGTTAGAATTTTAGCTGTCATTCGCCTTTCGACGAAGACGATACATTTATCCGTTGGGCCCAGTTTTTCTATCTCCTTTAATAGATGGATGAGTTTATCAGAACTATTTTTTTTCACCGCTTCAATTGTATCTAAATCTCCGGAACGGCTAATCTCGATGCTTAGGATTTTTCTAAATCAACGGAACAATGAAACGAAATTAAAACGTGAGGAATTTTGAGGGGGAATTTTAGTAAATTAAAAATTACTTTATCGCTTTAACCAAAGTGATCATCAGCATTAACGCGTTACAGTACAGTTCATCGTTACTTTTTTCAAACATTATTCTGTACAGTTGAACGATATACAACTCACAACCTATGTAACACAAATATGTGCCGAATTCTTCCAAATGAACCTGGAAATTTAAACCAAAAATCAACCAAAAAAGATCACATGTGTAGATAGAAATAATCCGAATCTCAATACCTACCATCAGATCGTTTAGGCAATTCCTCAATAATTTTACACGGTTTTCTCCACGATCGTTCATTAGTACGTCTGAAGCTTCTGGAATATCCACAACATCTTTTAACTTCAAATTCTTTAAAATATCTATATGCTTTCTGATTAAGTCATCTATTTGCTGGGTTATCGTCGAAGGTGATTTGTATGGAGCGAGTATCTCGAATTTTTCCTTGGCTTTGGTAGAGAACCTACAATTTAGTAAAATTATACGTCATTTGTTTTCATTGACATAATTACGAGTACTTCGAATGAATTTACCTTTTTACTTCAGCAACACGAGTAGAAGTTATAATTTTCGATCTGAAAGTATTTTCTAGAGTTCTCAATTGGTCGCTAAACTGTAAAACCGTGGTATTGGCATTCAGCAACGTTGCACTTAATCCCAAGACTTTTGGTAGGTCTTGTTCCTCCTCACAAAGATCGAAAAATTTCATCACCTGGAACCAAGATTCAAAAGACAATTAGTAATTATGCGTAAACTCATTATAAAAAATATTATCATGGGAAGAAATACGACAGATTTACCTCTTTCATCGGATGTTTATGTACAGCGTGGTGGCATTCATCGAATATAATTAGATTTGCGTTTTTCAAATATAAATACGCGTGGGTTAATACATTAACGTAGATTTGGCTCGTCATGATTAATATCTAGAAGAAAATGACATTATTTGTTAGCTACAGTTTATTAAATTTCGTTCACCGGAGAAAATACGAACTTGAGCATTGCTTTCTATAGCAGTCCACTCTTTTTCCTTCCATAGATCCACTCCTGCATCTCCAGTTAGCATAGTTATATTGAGCGAGCAGTGTCTTTTTAGAAAAGAGTAATGTTGCTCGACTAGTTGTATGGTGTTGACCAAAAATATGGTTCGTTTGCCTCCTTCTGACACAGGTTTCCTGTAAAAGATGATAATATATATCTTGCTGCGAGCTTTTCTCAGAAAAATTTGAACAGAATAGAACTTACTGTAAATCGTTTTGCATATGCTTGATTATTTCAAGAGCGATAAACGTTTTCCCACTGCCTGTTGGCAGAAAGAGAATCGCGTTCATCTGTTTGATTTTTTCGATTAGTTCTACCTGGTACTGCCTTCTTTCGAACTCAGTTGGTGTCGGAGTTGTGTCACCAGAATCGGAATCCATTTTGTGAATGTTATACTAATACTTTACGAATATATTTAACGATAAAACTCAAATCAATCGTTTACATTTCAACAAATTCAACTCTAAACTCTAAACTAAACTTCTAATAAAAATTCGCTGATTTCGAATTTTCGAAATTCTTTTATCAGCACCGCAGAAAAAAATAAAACAAAAACAATAAAAATATTCGACCAATCAAATATCGCCAAATAATCAACGTCGATAAGAATCAGCCAATCAGAACGCATGAATTTTGTCATCTCCAATTTGATGCTGCCGTAAACATCACGCTAAGAAAGCCAAAAAAGTTATTCGAGCGCACGAATCTTCAAAAATTTTTGAATTCAGTCGTTTGCGTTCTTTATGTTTCTGATTTTGTACGTTTAATTAATTTAATATGATTTAAAATGAGTTTAATTTAGTTATAAAGACTTATCGGAGTATCGCTGGTGTTATTTCTCACCCTCATTCGTCAAACGTAGTTGATTATCGTATGAAAATGGTGGTGCCAACATACAGAGACGGTTACAGCCACCGGCCGGTATACACCAACGAAATGGATAGTTCTGTAAATGCGGTTGATTCGAAGCAAAAATTTTCCGAAGACATGGAACAGGCGGTTAAAAATATCGAACAGTTTATTACCGTAGACAATAGTTTTCCCGAATTGGCGGATCGATTGAAAATTCGACCAGGTACAACACGCTATCAAGCTGTGTTTGAGACCGAGGAGTGTTCGCGTATTCTAATCTTATTCATTTGTCAACAGGTACAGCTTCTAAAAGCGGTTTATATGAACAAGAATATCCAGGTAGTACTGGTCCTTTCGCGTACGTAACTCAATTGAAATCGATCAGCAAAGTACCTATTCCGAATGAAATCATGGAACATTTTTCTCGTATCCTTTTGCTTAAAAACACACGGTGAACGATTTTTTATTTTTAAGTGGTACGTTTTCCTTAATATATTCTATTCAGGTATACATTGTCATTCGATGATGGGCACTTTCGCTGAAATCCGTCGTGCTTGGTTGGTCGTAGATAGTGATCTATTTTTATGGGATTTCGAATATGGGTGAGTGGGTTTCAGCTCTAGATCACGATGAAAGTGAACCTGTTGTTAACTGTTTGTTATTTTACAGCTCCGATGTTGCGTATTTTGACGGAGTTTCAGAGATTATTATTTCAGTCGGATTAGTCAAACCGAAACCGGGTGTTTTTCAAGATTTTGTCCACTATTTATTGATTTTAACTACGCCGTCGAATATCGTAGTCTTAGGAGTCACTTTCAGCAAACCAAATGATAGTAAGAGTAACGAAATTTCACCAGCGTATTTCTAATCACATTTTTTTCATCTCTTGTATTTTTTTCCCCGTTAGGTTTCACTGCTTCTGAAGAAATGCACATTACCCAAGAAGTTGTTTACACTTTGCCAACTGACGGTGTTGTTTTTTCCACTATCGTTGGTACAACCAATGGAAGAATTTTCATGGGAGCTAAGGATGGTTGCTTGTATGAATTTCTCTATCAAGTAAGACGCGGTTTTGTTTTTCATCGTGTGGTATTTCATTTCACTGAACTGTTGTGTGTGAATCTTGCAGAAAGAAATCAGTTGGTGGGGTAAACGCTGCAGAAAAGTGAATCATTCCAGTAGCACGTTATCTGTGCTGATACCATCATTTTTGAACGTTTTCAACGAAATTGACGCATTGGTTCAGATCTCCGTTGACGATAGTCGTCACGTTTTGTATACTTTGTCTGCCAAAGGCTCCATCGAAATGTACGATTTGGGTGAAAATGGTCAATCCATGTCGAAAATCGCATCCTATAATCATAATACTATTTTAAATTACGTCGTTAGGTAAGCTCGAGAATTCGTGTTATTATTGTTTCATGTACTTCGGGTCTAAACATGTTTTTTTTTGTTCGAATTGTAGAATAATGGAAGAAAGCTGTTTATTCGGTCCTGTAATTAGTATCAGTGCTATCGAAGTTTACGATTCTGTGCATATCGCTCTAGTAGCTGTTATGGAGTCTGGTACTCGAATTTATTTCTCATGTACAGGCGGTCATAGGCCGGCATCTTTGCATATAGCTCACGTTAGGATGCCACCTGGGTATACAGGAAGTACTCCAGCTCAAAGACCGACTAAAGTTAGGACCGCTTTGTGTAGCAGAGGTTTGTTTTCAAATTTATGGTTCCATTTTTAAACGAATATTTTATTTAATGCGTTATTTTGTGTATTCAGGCACTTGTTTGTTAATCAACTCGAACGAAGGATGTCAGGATAAATTATGGTGTTTGAGCTCCGATTTAACTCCATTCAGTCCTCTTCTCAGCGAAACGTTATCAATTGCTGCGTTAGATGGACCAGTTTGGTCTTTGGAAAGGTGTAATTATAACGCATTACTTACCTCGACCATCCCCGAACCACCTGTATTAGTGACTCAGCATTACGAATTGGCTACAAAATACGCTTGTTTAACCGATAAAGTTCGTATTTCATTAAAATTTAATATTATTATACTCGATACGGATCGTATGACTAAAAAACGTTTATTTTTAGGGATCAGAAATATTCCAAAAACTCAGACCCGTCGACGTAGTCAGAGAAATACTCGAAGAAGGTCACGATCCAGGTAGCGAAGCTGTACGTTGCTTTTTCCAGACTCTAAGCGAAGATGAAATCTGCGCCACTTTATTATTACTCGCATGCCAGAAAACTGGCAACGAACAAGTAAGCATTCTGTCGATTTTCCCACTCCAAACGACTTCATTTCCTAATCAGATTTGTTTGATTTTGATATAGATATCGGATATAGCCACTAGAGGATTCTTCTTATACGGCGGAGAACCTAAAATCGTCAATGCTGCTGTTCAGATTTCATCTCCATCGTCACCTTTCCACCAAACCCTACCTGCAGGTAAATAACGGTGTAAATGAGAACACAGGTTATTAGATTTTGAAACTGATTTAGTTTCAGGTTTTAATCCGAGCTCTGTTTCGACGCCAATTGGTCAACGAGGCAGTACATCTCCGGTCACAATTGATCATCAACCTACGATGCAGTTTTCTCACAAACACAACGGATTGTATTTGTATTTATGTAGAACTATGAGACCTGTATGGTACGCTAGGGTTATACATAGTTTGAAATGCGATAATAAAATACAATGGGTAAGAAAAAAAAAATACAGGAATTGATATTTACGTTGAATGGTATACGTAATTGATTTTGAATGTTTTTTTTTGCCATAGATAATACCTTCGATATTGATCGATCGAGCTGTGCTCGTTTGCAGTCATTTATTGGCATTGGCTTCGTTTCTCGATATTAATCCAAATGTTACCGCTGTACCAGCATTGTGAGTATATCAGATCCTCCTGCTTAACGTGTATTTGAAGCAGCCTTAAAATATTGTATGGTTTATTTTAGACCTGTAATGCCAAGGGGAATGGCTAACGATAGTATTATGGGTACGCCGAATAACCGAAGGTTGTTACAAGAGCTCTATGTACAAGAAAAGAAATCTTTGCTCGCTTTGAAGTCGTTTGTCAGTCGTGCCAGCGAAGTGCTAAATTTATGGAAAATGTTGTTCGATCATCAGTTTAATTTGGTGGCTGCTACATTATCTCCGGTGAGTTGACTTGAGATTTAAATGCGAAAAATGATGAAATATAGTAAAAATCTTATTAAATGTGATTTAAACGGTCATTTTCCTAAAAAAATTATTTTGTATTATTGCAGGAAGAGCTGACCTATTTATCCAGTGTCACTTTTGGCGATCTTATCCTATCTGGATCCGAAATGTGCAACACTTTGATCAGTAAATTGTTAAATTTGTAAGTTGATACGACTAAAATGACCTTTGAAAAAGTGATGCAATGAATCATCGTGAATTTTTTCATTTTTTAGATATTTAGACGATAATTCATCGGTTGATGCCATCAGTACGAAACTTAGAGATGTATGCCCAACACTTTTCTTGATTGAAGATGCAGCATGTGCGAAGGTAAATGTTGTAACCTGCTGAAAAGAGAATTTCATTTCGGTTCAACTCTCCAGAAAATTGACATTGACCTCTTATTGTGAAAATTTTCAGGCCATTGAAATGATCATGTTTTCTCGAGCTAAAGCAGATTTGGATGAGAAACAAAAACTTCTAGAAGACTCCTTAAAGGTATTATTGAATAGTTTCTTAGTTAATGAAATATTTAAAGAATCGCATATTAATTGGACTCTGATGAAACTTGTTAACAGATGCTCAAAGAAGTCGCTCCGAAAATTAATCTATCAGCCATTTGCTCTCAATACCAAGATGTCGGTTTCTTTGTCGGTATTTACGAATTGTGTCAATTGACAGCGAAAAAACTAGATCCCAAGGATTTAGCTCTGCATTATTATCGTAACGGAGGACTTGCTTTTACTCCCGAACAAATAGCCTACACTCAAAGGTATTTTGATATTTTTTATCCTTCGATAAATTCATATGAAACGCTAAATAATGCGATAATTTACAGAATGAGTTGCTATAAAGAACTGACCTCTGCTTTGGAGTATCTTTATCATAAGCAATCTGCTGGCAGAGGTGATAATACAACACCGCCGATTATTTCATCCTTCTCTAATGCTTCAGCTGTGATCCAACAAGATCAAATGAGAGTAAGAAAAATACTTTTTAAATGAACTAAATCAAAAAACACTCGAATCTGATTTTTGGTTACCTTTTGGCTTTTATCAGTTCCAGGAATTCCTTGATTTATGTCTTTCGAGTAAAGATGAACTACTGCACTGTGCAATCTACGAATGGATGATGAATAAAAAACTGCACGGTGAATTGGTCTCATTCGGACATCCATCTTTGGAATTTTTCTTGCAGCAGTCCCATACTTCGCAGCAATTCGCCTCGCACGATGTTAAAGAAATATTATGGATGTTTTTTGAAAAACAAGGCAATCATAACGCAGCTGCTAATATTTTGTTCAATTTGGCCAAAGAAACAAAGTAAGAAGAATTTTGCTGCGATGATTTTATTTTTCGACGTTGTGTAATTTTTCTCGTCGTTTTTAGCGATAATATCACTTTGGAGCAGAGAATTCATTATTTGAGCCATTCGTTGGTTTGTATGAAGTCGAATAAATCCGGAGCTGCACCTCTGATCGGAGTTCTATTCCAAGAAGTCGAAGATAATTTACAAGTCGCTCAAATACAGCTCAAAGTAATAATTTTTTATTCGACGAATTCCATTCGATTTCTCGCTTCGTGAAACTAATTCATCTTGTTGGCAGATTCAAAAAATATTATCGAATTCAGTAACTAGAAAACCTGGCGCTGATGCTGCTGTTCGTACATTGAACTCGAAACTATTCAATCTTACCGAAGTGAGTGTTCATGTTTCAAAAACATGTTTCGATATGCTTTTACGGTATTTAAAAATTCATATTTTTTACAGCTTTACGAAAACTACGCTGATCCTTTCGATTTATGGGAATGTAAATTGGAAATCATCGATTGCTCGAATACTCCAGCTCAGAATAACGATGTTGTGCACGAAATTTGGGAAAACATCATCGCCGAAGGTACAATATATTTTTCTTTGTTGGAAAATTTGACCCAGTTGAATGATTAACACTAACAATTTGAAACTGATTTACAGAAATTCAAAAATGTGTATCATCCAATCCTAACGATAAGATGGCCTCGGTTACGAGAAAAATCAAATCAATTTTGTTATCAGTCAGACAACAGTCTCCTGTATTTACCATAGGTTTGTTAATGTGCTTCACTTTTATACTGATTTGAAAGCCGACTACGTACTAATTTCGTTGATTTCATTTTAGAATTTCTCATTTTCCACTTGGAACTCGTAAGTTGCCGATTGGGAGCTAGTAAAAATCACGTTCACGCTGTCATGAACGAATTAGGTATTCCTATTCAGAAAATAACCGACGTTTACGAAGAGTAAGTTTCAAAATCTAGAATATTTTGAATTTCGAATCTTGACGATATTAAAACAAATCACAATTCGCAGATTGTACGTTGTAAATAGTTCGCGTTGGGAAGAGAATGGAGACGAGTACCATATCATCGCAGCCATTGGCAGTTTCGCCGACAGCGTTGTTCGTAGTACGAATATTACTCAAACTCAAAAGTAAGCGAAGAAATTTTTATGTCATTTTACAATCTACTGAAATACTAATCCCCCAACTCAAATTACAGGAAACAAACGGCGCTCAAATTAAACGATTTGATAACCCATTGCTTAAACATGCTGTACAGTCGACAAACCAACAGCAGACTAGCTGAGCTCATCAGATGGCTGAAAGTAGTACAAGATAAACTGAATAGAATTTAAAGCAACGTTTCATTCGTCGCTGTGAATTATCGTGTGCATTTTTAAAAAAAATTTTGTACCAACTAGATTAAGTGATGTGTATTTGGAAGTTTTTTTTTCTGCAAATGTGTGTAATTTTCTTTCAATTTTTTTGTGTAATATTTTTTTATTCGTATGTTTTATTTTACCTATTTTTTTTCTATTCATCAGTTTTTTTTACGTATCCGTTTGGTTAATTGCTCGAATGATAAAAGTTGCTCCGTCGAGGTGGTATTTATTTTTATAAGACTGATGATTCTTTGAGAAGAATTTGTTGTGTAATTTTAACATTATGTTGTAAATCAACTGATTAAAGGCTGAAGATGGAAATTAAACCATTGTATTTTTCTTCTCACGAGCTCGTTAAGATACTGATTTCGATCTGTAATGGTTGAATTACGTAGGTACGTACCTGCGCGTTGAATTCGCAGCTGAATTTAACGTTTTAACTGATTACAAGAGCTCGTTTAATTCATTGTTGTATGAGAATTGCAATTAAATCGTGGTTTTTGAATCAAACAAACGAGAAAAATTCGAACTTTATTTACAAGATGATATACGAGTAGGAGTAGTTTGAACATTGTTATCTACATTACGTTAAAAGATTAACGCCAAAATCTAGAATTTTTATCAATATAAAATACATAATGTACAAGATTTATGAGTAAAGGGTATGTTTCAAGTTCTAACTGTGAAATTTTTAGAATTTAAAACGTATTATTTTTGGACGAAATGGAATTTAAAATCGGATTACAGCACCCAAAAGTTCTATGCAAATTTCGCACCTCACCGCGAAAATGGGTTCGGCAATTATTTTTTTTAATCGAAATTTGGAGAATCAGTTCTATCATTTTTAGGAACCAAATGGAGTTCAGCAAAATTTCTTTTAAAAAAGGGGGGTGGAAAAAAATATCATTTTTCGAGACTTTGAGTAATTCTAAAAAAATTATGAAATTATAAATGATAATCCAAACTTTTATTTAAAAAAAATTAAAATTAAAACTTTGAGGGAGTATTGAATTTCTTCAGAATTTGAAATGGCAACACTGATAAAATGCTGAGCCGTTGTTTTTGAAATTTGAATTTTCCGGTGGTGTTATTTTCCTTGTGTTTTGGAAATTTTCGTGTTTTTCTATTCAAAATTTTCCTCTTGATCATCAAGAAAATATCCCTTGCATATTATTAACATGTTTAGTGAGAATATTCCAATTATTTTAACATAAAACTAGTTTATATTATGAATAGTTTCAGTTGAAAGTTCCATGCATACGAAGATGGATATAGGTACAGACATCAGATCAGATAACTTGGATTTGAACCATTTATTCTCGCGAAAGATTAATCACCAGATGATTCATGTCCTTTTGTCATCTATTCAATGAAGCATCATCATTCTTCATGGAATATTCATCAATGGACAATGGGTGAGTATTGAAAATTGATCAACTAAGTAGACTGATTTGAAATTACCTTATAATGTGTAATGTTTTCAGGTTAGGAACGAACCTTCATCAGTCAGTTTTACCTATCTTACAAAAATGTTTTGCAAATACTATTTCAGTCTTTGAAGATTAATGTAGAATGATTCAAAATTTTCGTAGGTAAGTTGGTAATCTATTTTCAAATTACAATTTCACGAATACTATTTAGCATACTTATATACCTACGATTGGAACATGGAATCTGCACAATAAGATTTTCGATCAAATCAGGTACCATTGATTATGATTTATATGTACAAAACAGGTACCGTAAATTAGAAATGAAGACATATAAAGATCACCGAAAGAAAATTAAATAAGCAAATGCACGCACCGGCAACGATGAGAACGTTCCACCGATGAACAAAAATTTGGCACAGTTTTCAATTACAATAGACAACACGATATAGGTAGGATAAATACGATCAACTTAAAGCTATCAGAGGTTCTGGAACTTCCTTGACAGTCGAATACAATTTGGATTTGGTGGATTTCTCCTTATCATTATTTTGTCTCTGATAAGCGTTTAGTTTCCTTTTAAACTTGGACTGTTTACTGGATTCTTTGGCCGTTAACGGATCGTCAGCAGAATCTAGCATTTCTAATTGTTCGATGATATTCTTAGGTCGTTTAACAGCCGGTTGCTTGGATTCCTCAACGGTGGCGTTTTTATTCACGTAAACAACGTAGTATTCGGAGAACGATTTACTAGGAGCTGTGATATCGGCGAAATCTCTAAAATGAGCGAAAAAGTCGCCTCCGTTTCGGAAAGCCGGTGGTGGATTTTTTCTCCTGTGGTGTGGACTGCTGCCTATGTAAGCGTAAGGTTCGCTGTCGGAGGCGAAATCACCGTCTTCTCGTTCTTCTGCGTAATACGTGCCTCCTTTTACAACACCGAAATTACCAGATCCTAGGATATTGTCGTTGGTTCCGGTGAAGGGTAAGTCGCGATAAGAAGCTGTTTTAAACGATGGCTTGAATGCGTGATCGGGATAGAGCAATGGTCGACTGTGCCCTAAAGGCGAATTATTATTGAATAAGGGTGCGAAAGACTGGAAGAAACTTTGACCATCGGGTGAGTTGTCTGGTCGTACGGATTGACTAGCTTGAGTTGGCCTTCGCGGTCGTCTCTGTAAATAAGAAATTAATTTAATCGGTGTTGTAGCGTGTTTTGATGTTAATGGAGGAGAAAAAAATGGTGCTTACGAATGGTCGACTGCTGGTGAACGATGATGGTGGATCTCTTGGCGGTGGATCTAGAATTACGTCTTCGGTGTCGATGTTTAAATCATCATCTGTAACAGGTGAAAAATATTGGTTTAAAATATTATGCTATAAATATGAAGATAATTTTGTATATTTTACAATAAACTCAACAGTCTTATTAGAAAAATTGCAGAAAATGTAATGTAAGCTACTCTGATTTTCTTAATTTCTCAATAAACTGTTATTATGAGCAGGTATAGGGTATTGATATTCAACTCGAGTTTGATATTGATAATTTTTTTTCTCGTTTCAGTTTCATTTTAGGAAATCCAGTTTAAAAAAAAGACCAGACCGTTTCCAAGATATGTCTGGCGTTCGTCATGGTTTGTCAACTTTGTGCGATATTTTACGTATACGTATTAACATTTTACCTTGGGCCGGTTTGTTATGGCGTAGTTCCTGCACTACTTCTTATAAAATACCGCTAGATATAGCCCGCAACATATGGAATAATCATTCGGAAACGCAATGTTATTCAACTATGTACCTAACGTAAAGGAAAGACTAGCTGAAAATTGCATTGACGGCCGTTAACTCGCGTATACCTACTCGAAGCCGAAGCGTCATCGTACTGATAAAATAAACACAACCGCAGCTATCTTTTTGTGAGTATATAGACGTGATTACACCGAGACTCTGTTGCAATATCCGTTCTATAAGGATGGAAAGGAAACCATAACGAGGTATCCTTTCGTTTACATTTTCAATGACCACGCGTATGACATTGAATTATAGACACTTGATTTAATTCTAAATCGCATCATTGATCGTACCTGCTACACAAGAAGAAGGCAAAACTTCAGGTATGGGACACTTCGGACAAATATTTCCGTTGATCTTACGAAACATTATCTGCTGTGTGCCTGCGCCTTTCGGTAAAATTTTCTTTGTTGGTATTTTAAGGACAAATTATTGAAAGGTTGGTACATTGGTATACACAATGGGTTGTGTTTTTATCTACATAATGTTCTTTACCTACACCTTTTTTTTATCGAATATTTTTCAGTCGAATTATACGAAACGCGCGTTCTATTGATGCTTGTGAAACGGATCGATTATTGAAGTACAACCGACTCTAATCAGCACATTAAATAGGCTAATTTTAACCCATAAACCGTCTCAAGTAGAATTGTAGGTTAGTAATGAGAAATGCTAAATGGTAATTGACCGGCCAACTCAGATATGCCAGAGCCAGAGGAATAACACAAAGAAATACCAGTGGATATATCAGCATAAAGAATTTATACAAATTGCAAGACAGCTCAGCTCGAGTATACTAAGATGAATGGTAAAATATACACGAGCAAGTAGGTACAGCGAAATGAAGGAAATATCGCTCCGGCGCTCCTCATGGATGTAACATAATCCTGTAAAGTAATCCGCCTACTTGAAAGATTTCCCGTAGAGGGGAGTTTTAAAAGTAGGTACTCGAATTACGCGAAAATGAAATTGAAATTTATATAGGTTAGTATGACTTTTTTTCAAAACAACTATGTACTTTTTGATGGTTCATTAACCCGTTTGATTTTTCCAAAACAGCCTTAGCATTATTATTTATCGCTTCTTTGAGATGACAAACCTGCGACCTGCGTTCGATGTAATTGCGAAATTTGCTGAATCCATTCCACTCGATTGATTTTTGTGTAAAGTAGATATAGCTGAATGTGAACAACAGGTTGTATTAAGTCGATGGTTGGTATATTTTTTTATTTATGTAATGAATTAATGTTCTTCGACGATCGCGCTGTACCCATATTACCCAAATAATATGTTGATCATTTGAACTAAATTCGCAGAGTATTTACCGTTCGTTGAATCGAACAATTTGTTAAGGTTGATTGTAACCTGGATATTGCTAAGAGGTTGTCAGCTGAATTCAGATATGCTTTAATGAACATAATAAATCGACGCCAAGTTTATACGATATTATGGTTTGACCTTTCGTCTCGATCACAGTGTGCCAAAAATGATAAGCGCGATAATGAAAATGCATACGCGTTGCTACAATGTAATTATTTTGATTCTTGATTCTGTGATGAAAATTTTATAAAAATGAAGAATTATGACTTGTTTTATTATATGTTTGTTGTAGAGAAAAACAATGAATCATATGCCATTAAAGATGAGAGATTGATTCCGAGGATGGTGAAACAAAAATGTCAAAATTTTATGTAGGTAGGTACGTTTCTTGGAAAAATCAAGTGCTCGCTGTAAGCTCAAAGTGTCGACTTTGAGTACTTATGTAGATAGGTATTTTTTTATCAGCTATTTCATAAGTAGGTAAATAAGTAACAATACCTGTAACATGAATCGAGAGATTGAAGATTTGCAAAAACGTACGCGTAGGTAGTTTAACACGTTGATTTACCTACATTGATAATATTTTTGAAGAAAGAAGTTATCAGAGAACTAGACTAGAAGAATTCTTATAAAGAAATACGTACTTTTACGTGCAAAATTTAAATTCATCCTGAAAAACGATAGAAAATTTCGTATCCATTTAGAATTTGAGAAGATGCGAAGAATTTCAACTCTTCGAGCAGATGAGCAATTTCCAAGTGAGTATTTTAAACATCTGCTCATTTTTCCAACTTACAAGGAACCACTCAAGGTGCCCTTCTGCGATTGAACGTGACTCGGACTACGATTTTTGGAAAGAGCATGGTCTGGAAACCACCATAACCAAAATTTCATCTTCCCAAATTGATTTTGATTTTTCTAAAATGAATAAAAATTACTTGTGAAAATAATATCAACTTTTCCGCACCGAATTTCGCCATTTTCGAGAGTTCTAGAGCTTACATCCCGATTTTCAATTAACCCAGAATTTTCTGTCTGTCAACCCCCCCCCCTCTTCTTGCTCCAAATTTCAGTAATTTTAAGCATTCTGAAGCCTCCAGCTCAATTTTAGATTTTTCGGAATGTTTTGTTCAAAGAAAATATTTAAAAACTTGAACGAATGGCTGTATCTTGTACCCCTCCCCCTCCCCCCATTCATGTTTCTAATGTCTCCAATTTTAACCTTTTCGGAGCCTCTAGCGCGATTTCTGATTTTTCCAGAATTTTTTAATTTCTCCAAGAAACAGTGTAGAAATTAATTACTCAAGTCGTGGCTTATTCTCGACCTTTTCAATGAGTTTATCCATATTTGGACCGATTTCTCAGGGAGCATTTCAAATGTGTTTCTATTCTTGGAGTTGGAGCCTTGAATACAATTTTCGATTTCTCCAAGAGAAAAATAAGGAAATTTTAACGGCCCTGTCAGCAAAAAATTTTAGAAATAAGGAAACTCTAGAACCGAGTTTGTAAAAATTGAATATTTCAGTGTGAAGATTCTTGTGGAACTTTTCAAAAACCTTAAAATTCAAAATTTTGCTGGGAAGAATCCAAATTGAGAACTATCGGTTGATCAACATATTGGAAATACAAAAGTCAATCAAATTTCAACTTTTCATTTCAATTGTGCCGAATTTTAAAACTTTTCCAATGCTTTTGAATTTTCAAAAATCGTAAAAATGAGACTGGACTCCTAAAATTTTGCATGGTAGAGTATTTTTGAGTGCTTTTCAAATTTTTCTTCTGTCTAGATCCAAAAAGCAGTGATTCTTAAATTTTTGTATCTATTTTTCTTTTTTGGACGAAATTTGATTTTACATGATTTTGAATTTTTGAGTAAAATGAGTAAAACTGGATCTTCAGTAAAAAAAAAAAAACGTTTCTGGTGAAGTTTTTTAAAAATTAGATGGCAAACTTTAAACCTAAGGTGTACGTTAGAGTGACTCTTATTTTCAATTTCAACGTTTCATTTTTTTACGCTCTCACCCCTCTGAAGTTGTTGGATTTAATAAGAAAATGATTTTGAATTTTTTGTTGTCCATCGAGTCTAACCCCCCCCCCTCTCCTTCCCTCTCCTCAGGTAAATTCAATTTATCCGGAAATTTGCTATTTCCGCTGCAGAATTCTTTCAGATAATCTCCTTTTCAAAGAAAATCCTTCTTCAGATCCTCAAGCTATTTTGGTCCATTTTTGGGGAGTTATCTAAAGTTGGATAAAGTCAAAAATTGACGCCTGTATAATAAAAATTCGTTAAAAATTTTTTTCTGATTAAAATCTTTTCAAATAACTCCCTTTTAAAAAAATCTCCCTCCGCCTTCCAAAAATATTTTCATTTCTGCTCAACTTCTTTTGAATAGAATAACTCACTTTTCAAGAAGAAAATTTTTATTGGTGCTCCTTGTAATGTTGGTTCCCTTATATAGAGCCTCCATCCTCCCCCCTCCACCCTCCTCCCAATGAAAAAATAATTTAAAAAAATAGGTGAACTACATAAATTAAACATTAGAAAATTTTTTTTGATCTTGTAGATTAAAATTATTTTATTCAGCATCTTTTTCAAAAAAAAAATATTTTTCGTCCTTCCAAGGAGTGTTTGGGAATCGTAAGGGAAAGGGAAAGGGGTCGAGAACAATTTTATTTTGTCGGAAAAATTGACTAATTAGAAGAATTATTCTGATGACCAGAAATGAAAAATTTTCAAAAATTGTAATCTTCGCTTCAGTTTTGGGGAGGAGGGAGGGGGAGGAGTTTCTTCAATTTTGAGGGATTCCACGTAAGAACACCAACATGGTTGGGCATCGAGAAAGGTAGAAAGGTTTTTTTTCTTGAAAAGAGCATTATTTACGAGTAATCTAACGCAGAAGTGGATAATTTTTGCATAAATCGGATTTTTCTCAATTTTTTTTCAAATGGGAGGGGGAGGAGGGTTTCCAGCATGGCTTGAATTTAAGTGAGAAGGCTGAAATTTTCAGTTTTTTCTGTTTAGAAACCAAGAACTTTGGAAATGTGAAAGAAAAAATCTAAAAAAATTCACAAGTAGGTGAACCAATTTCATTCCCTTGCATCAGGTGCCTTTTTTTCATACTAGGTAAGTTAAAATGGATGTGAAAATCACAAAAAAAAACTAAATTCCAAACTTTTAAAATTGGAGAGAATAGAGGAAGGACTCCGATTGACATTTTTCTGACAACTAAAAATGCTTACAAGTTTTCTTATTGTTTGGTACAATAACTTTTGTTTGAAAAATTCTTCAATGAAGATCAATAAGTATGTACAAAGATAGCGATTTCTTTTGGAAACGGAGATGAAACCATGAAAAAAAACAGGCCCTCGCTCATTTTTTACTAAACTTGTCCCAGATCTATATTCCTTCAATTCTGAGCGTTTGAGCTCGTGGAAGTTTCCAGATATGAAATTGTACTTCGAACATCGAGTCGTGCCCAAGTTAAATATTGTTACATAATTCCGTAAACAATTAATTCAGTAGGCTCGTCGTAGTCGTAAATATCATGTCATTTTCAAAAACTTATGTAGGTCTACCATTTCCTTATATTAACATCAACAATATTCGAACAACTCGTCCTCGTTGAAATATTTCCCACATATGGCTCATGGCTGGAAAAATGTATTCTTTTGCAACCAGCAAGATAGTGACTACTTTGCCTCACTCACATACCCCTTTATTTTTTTTCTAATTTTCGCGAGAGTCGAACCGAAACACAAGAAACAGGTTAACGCGCAGATACGCGAACAGCTTTGGCTTTGATGATTACAACGTTACTTTTTTTTGATAAGTAGATTTGTGGCGATGGTGTGAGATCTACTCAGATAGTGACATTAGTCATGAATAATTTATGATTAAAATTCGTTTAATTGTTAAATAACTCGTATTATATATTACGCCGGAGTTGGATGAAACATTCACAATTGTGAATTATTATTATTACTACAAATGTATCATCAACTATTTTGTGTATGGATGGGTTCTTTTAAATGTAATATTCTCTTAGTGTAAGAATACATTAATATGACTAGCGATATGAAAGTTGATTAGTAATTTTCTTAATATTTTCCATCGAGCTATATACAGTATTTGACTTCCGCCTTATGTTTCAGCGCCAATGTGTTTTCTAATTGTGTAAATTTTGCATACGAGAGGATTGCTTCATATACACGAAGATGGTGATGGCGATGGCGATCCATTGAAGGAAATTATCCTACCTACTTAAAATTAATCACCGAACGTGAGTTTCGTTTTCGAATGACCAATATTAGGCGATGCTAGTCGAAGATGGGATGGTTTTGCTCACCTGTAAGTATAGGTACCTACGTATGAACGAGTGTCAAGTACATATAAATCAACTCACGACGACGTGTTTTATGATCCATCGTTCGCATTGTTGGATATTAAGTATGAGGTGCAGAACCTTGTTGGAAAGATTTCGAGCATGTAACATTGACGAGATCTTATAAGAACAAAAGACCCCGGTCAGTACATCTTTATTACCTTTTAAGCCTTGTTGTATGAGCAAGAGCATATACTCGTATTATAGGTACCTTGTGTAGGCTATACTTGCGGTTTAATTTCAGTAGCTTATCTATTTTTTTTTTCTGCGATGTTTTATAAACTGGTTTGTTTTATATTTTAACTCATTCATTCATGTTTTAATAATATTCTTAGCCTTATATGAAAATGAAATCTGGCTCGTGGATGAGAAAAGCTCTGCTTTATATGACTTGCGTAATGCCAGTGAAAGAAGTGTAGCTGAATTCGAATTGCTATCTGGTCTGCAAATCATCAACCTCGATGGTGATGATTTATGAATGCATCTTGTTAGTGTCTAGTTAGGTATTTATGTTTACGTCTTAAGTAGAGATTTTATATTGAATAGGTACCTACTCAATTAATACCCTATTGTGCAGAACTGATTTTTTTAGAGCCAGATTAAGCAAGAATGGGTTCCAAAAGATGCCGATGATCCGATCAAATTTAAAATACGAAGAATCTGCATATCCTGACTTTATAGAAGCTCTACGTCGGACTGAAATATTTCGTTGAATGTTCGAAACTCGTCGAAAATGTAAGTTGATGTGGCATGGAAGTGTTTTAAAGTTGTCAGTTTTTCTCTCTGGTTGGATAATTGAGGCGGAATCTCACTTTTTCAATCTCACTTTTTCTCCGATTTCGATCAAATTTTCTCATGAAATAATTAATTAATCACCATCATTTCCGTCTGAACCCTTTAAGAAGGGAAAGGGGGTTGAGGGGAAGGAGTCTTGTAATTTTTAGGAATATAAGGAATTTTTTGCGAATCTGTTTAGGGGGTTTAAAAGAGAGTAGATTGAAAGTTGAAGATCGATAATTGAAATTGAAAAACTCATGAGTTGAACTTTTACTGCAAAAGCTCAACTTTTTAACTACAAAAGCTCAAGACATAAGACTACGGTTTCAAATTTTGAAAAAATTGCAGTCTGGACAATTTTTTATCTGTTTAGCAATCCAATAAAATAATTTTAAAAAGGTAGGTAATCTTAACATTTCTGAGGGCAAGAAGGTCCAAATTTCTGAGTCCAAATATTTAGGTACCTACATATTTTTTTGATTGATTCTCTCCAACTTTTCCCCTTCTCTCCATCAATGTTTCAAACATGGACGAACAACAAAAAAAATCAAAATGACGTGTGCTGGGATTTATTTAGCCTATTTTTTTGCATACAAACCTTCAGTGCCCCCTGCCTCTCTTCCAGTTATGAAAAAGGGCCCGAAAAATTACAAAAATGTAGTTTTACACAAGTAGATTTTCTCCAATTCGAGGACTTGAAATTTGAAAATCTGTTCATTTTTCAGACACATTCAATCATTACCCTTCTAGCTTCAAAATTTCAAAAAAAGTGACGAAAATTTGAAAATGGTTACTTAAACAAGTTGATTTGTTTTAATTTTGAAAATTTGTCAAAAGTTCAAGTTTCCAAATCGACAAAATTTTTACACACTTCGAATCGTGATCAACTTTTATTTTTCTTGGTTTTTTTTGAACTTTATAAAAAAAATTTATTTCAAGTTTTTCACTCAAAACCTGAAATGTTCGAAGTTGAACTTCCATTGTGAAAGCTCAACTTTTCATAATGAATACTAAAATTCAAGGATATCATTTAAAAATTTGATAAAATTACTGCATTTGTACACTTTTATATCCTCCTTTCAACGAAATAATTTTCAAATTGGGATCTGGACACGTTTTGAAAAAAGAGGAGGAAGTTGGAACGCAGGTCCACAATTTTGATCGAAATTTAAAAAAAAAAAAAAAAAAATGAAGTGAAATATCGATTTTTAGGTACTGATTTGAAGGTGCTAAATTTAAATATTTACTTATTTTTACGATTCAATCGCCTTAACCTCTTCCCCCTCCCCAACAATGCTCCAAAACACGTTTGAAATTTTGAAAAATCTAAAGCCCCATAATATGTTACGTAGATAGTGCATATTTTTGCATATTTCAAGAATAAACGCATATTTTACGTATTTTTAGAGGCGTGACGAAGTGATGTATTGTGGGGGAAGGGAGAGGGAGGGGGCTGAAGCTCAAATTTTCTCAACTTTTTACCGCATATTCTCCCCCCCCCCTTCATCAGCATTTTCCAGCCAATTGGCCAGGTGTGGTGCTAAAAAATTTTCAAAGGATAGTTGGAAACAAAAAATATGTTAAGTAAATAATTTTAAATTTTCAAAATCAAACATGATTATATTTTATTCGAAAAATTTGAATTTTTGCAATTTCTAGAGTTGATTTTTCTATTCTTGAAAATGTTTGAAAAATTGCGCAGCAGAATTTGCTCGAGCAACAACACTGTTGAAAATTGATTATTTGAAATGCAAAATAACATCATTATGGATGCAAAAAGTTGATTTTCATATCTTCAACATTTTCAAATTTCGACAATAGTTCGAGGAAATTATAATATTTGGCAAAAGCTTTTGAAAATTAATGATTCTTTAGAAGTAAAACAATATTATTTTTGATGTGAGAATACTCTCGAACTTTTGTTAGAGAACTGAAAAGAAAAATGATCTGGCCAGAGCGAAAGTTTTTGAAAATTTATAATTCAAGAAGTAAAATCCCATGATTAGAGATGTGCAGTCTGAAAATTGAAAAGTACTTTTCTTTCAGTGAAAAGTTGAAAAGAAAAGTTTGTACTTTTCATTTCACTTTTCAATTTTTACTAAAAAAAAAAAAAAAACGAGTGATCAATCAATTTACTCATCAGAGAACACTGGCCTCATTGATGAAGTCAAATATCTAGTTTGACTCTCTCCACTCCTCCACCTTCGCCTCAACCGAAAAAACTAACGTCAATCGATGGGCTCAAAAACGTGTATCACACAGTATTATGGTCACAATTTAGATGTTTACCCCTTCTAAAGGTCCATTTCCCCAGAACGACCACTTTCAGGTAGGGGGGTGAAAGTGGTGTCAATCGTTTGTGCTTCGTTTGTGTTCTTTTGTGCACTTCTTCTTTTTTTTGTGCTCCCTCCCATGCCCCTCAATTTTTAAAAAAACATTTTGGTCGAAATGGTCGACCTAGGGAAATGAAAATCGATGAAATCGACCACTTTGCATTAGGAGGGTGAAAGTGAGGTCAATCGTTTGTGCTTCGTTTGTGCTCTTTTGTGCACGTACTCTTCTTTTTTGTGCTCCCCCCTGCCCTCAATTTTTGAAAAATCGTAGTGGTCGGCCTGGGGAAATGAAAATCGACCAATTTGCGTTAGGGGGGTGAAAATCGTGTCAATCGTTTGTGCTTCGTTTGTGCTCTTTTGTGCACGTACTCTTTTTTTTTGTGCTCCCTCCCTTCCATCTTTTTTTGAAAAATCATTTTGGTCAGCCTGTGTAAATGAAAATGGACCACGTTGTGTTAGAGGGGTAAAAATCGTGTCAATCGTTTGTGCTTCGTTTGTGCTTTTTTATGCACGTACCTACTCTTTTTTTTGTTCCCCCTCCCCTCAATTTTTGAAAAACCGTCTTGGATCGATTACAGGGTGTTAGTCCAGTAAAATTTGCATCGAATAGGGAAAATCGAGGTGGCAAGCTGATTTTTGGTCTATTGGTCTATTTCGATGTCCTAAAAATGAATCCGAGGAGTCCCCTACTGTCCCGGGTGAGCTTTCCCCCAAATTGTGGATCTTAGCCCCCCAAAATCGATTTTTGACCAAAATCTCAAAAAATATGGACTCTAGCGCAAAAATGGTTGGAACAAAATATGTTGTTCTACGTCAAATTTTCTATCAGATGAGCCATGGCACTTCGAACATAAGGCGGTTTGGAGTAGCGCCATAACGTTGATGTTTAATAATGATCGTAATATTTTTTGTAGATCCCAAGCCCTCCAAAAATTTTTTCCAACCCATCTTCTGTAATATTGGTCCAGTTTGAAAAATTCTGCAATTGTCATGTCCTAGTTCATGTACATTTAATTTTAAATCAAAGTACAGCTTAACATCAGCCTCTCCCTCCACCCGCTCACATTTTTACCTTCTGTTCTGTACAATTGAAGCCCATATGAACGTAATATAATAGCCCAAAAAAATCGGTTAAAAAAATGGGGCCATTGGGAAACTCTCAGAGATAAGCGAATTTTGGTACATTGTCCTATTTTTATACCAAGAACACTAATTCTAGGGTGCCCCACCTGTCCCGGATGAGCTTTCCCCATATTGGGGAATTCAGCCTCGGAAATAAGGCTTTGCAGTCAACCAAATATGTGAATTTTTCATTTTTGAATATCTACGACTTACGAGTCATGATAGATAATTATGAAATACAATGTTCCTTAAATCATTTTTGACCTCACTCAGGTGTAGTAAAATAAATGATGACATCAAATTATTCAGAGTTGAAAATACCCCTCCTCACCCACCACACAAATGTTGCAGTTACCGAACGAGTGACTTCAATTACAAATAATGAATACAAAAAAATGTATGTGGGAGGGGGGAGGTGCTGATGTTAAGCCAGGGATGAGGCCCCGAACGATTTTTTTTCAGGTTTCGAATCCCGGGGCTTGGGCTTTCAATCAAAAATTTATTAGGTCTTGGGCTTAGATTTGGGCCCAGGAAACTTTGGGTTTAGGTTTCAGGGCTCAGTGTCCAGGGCTTGAATGAAGTGTTCAGGGCTTTCCGGGGCTTTTTGGGGCTTGAAATTGCAATTTTAGTGAAGAATAAAGTAAAATCTTATTTGATTTTCTGTTGAAAAAAAAATAACATTTTAAGGGCAGATTCCGATAGCTTTTTTCAAAATTATTTGAATGGAACTGCTTTTTTAAAATCAGAATTGATTTTTTTTGTAGTTTTTAATTACTGTCCAAATTTTTTATATTTTCAAGTGTCATTTTTCAAATAACAATGAACTACCTACAGAATATATACCTACCTATACCTACTGTACCAAAATACCAAAAACCCCTTAAAATATTAAACTTTTTGCTGAAGTTCTGAATTATTTTTTCTTGAAAATGATCTTTTTTGACTATTGAGATGCACTGAACGGTAATTAAATTACAATAGAAATTTACAAAATTCACACAAGCCCTGAAAAGCCCTGATCACAGTTTGGGTTTCGGGGCTCACGTTCTGGGCTTAGGAATATAAATAATGTACCAAAAACCCCTTGAAAGTTGGAATATTAAACTTCTTGCGGAAGTTGTAAACTTTTTTTTTTTTGAAAATCATCATTTTTGACTTTTGAGATGCACAGAACGGTAATTACAATAGAAATTTACAAAATTTACAAGCCCCAAAAAGCCCTAACTCCGATCAGATTTGTAATCTATTACTGTCAAAAACATGCATGTTCCGAGATTTTGGTCAATTCTTTTCAAAAATTTTTTTGAAAATGCAATTTGATATTTTTCACCACATTTTTTTCAAAACTGAAAAACCCAAAAATGTTAGAGAATCTGGAAAAGGCTCAAAACTACCACTATTTGATTAAGTAGGGGAAAAAAATCTGATTTTGTTTTTTTGTGTGTTTAGACAGGCAAAAAATACATCAATTTGAAGCTCTTACAGAGAGCTTTAAAATGAGACAACACGATTTCTTTTCTGAAAAGTGCACATCTCTACTCATGATTTTTGGTAGGCCTAATTCTTTGATTTTTCCAACTTGAACAAATTCTCTCCAACTATTCCCAAGTTTCTCAAGTTTTTCTATTTCACCCAATTTGTTCCAAAAATTCATAACTTTTCGCCAAAATTTTTCTGTCTGTGGATGAGACAAACCCCACTCCACACCTCCCTGTCTGGCACGCCTCTGCATATTTTAGCATTTTTGTCGAATACCTATTTAAGCATAGGTATTTTGGTCATTTTACTCGTTTTTGGCCATATTTTCATCGTTTCTCTTTTTTCTGAAACTTCTTCAAATTTTTCTCAAAAATTCAACTTTTTTATTTTATTTTCCCAACAAATAGTACTTTTTATTTCTTGAATCACCTGCAAATTTTCAAAAGCTTTTGCCCTCGCTTCGCTCAAGCTAAAAAAAATTGACTTCTCATTCCAAAAAATATATTATTTTACTTCGTGAGAATTTGTTCAAAAGCTTTTGCTCGCGTTTTGAAATATTATGTTGAAATTTCCATAAAACTAATTTTGAAATTTGAAACTGTTGCAACCACGAAAATCAACTTTTCGCTGAGAATACTTTACCCAATTTGTGTTTTCTAACTTTTTGAAAGAAAAATTGACTTGAAAGATTCTAAAAATATATGATCAAATCGATAGAAAAAAATTCAAATTCGTAGTAGGTAAGTCCCCTCTTCCTCATCAAAAAATATAATATTCAGATTCAGATTAAAAACTTGACGTTTTTTTGACATCAAAATTGAAACTATGAATACTCCCAAGAGAGGGTTTCATTTCAACATCCATATTGTACTTATTTTAAAAATTTTTGGGCTCAAATCTCTTCGTGTGGTGCTCAGTTTTGGTTTTGAGAAAAAAAGGTCTGAAAACCTGGATTTTTGACACTTATAATATTGTATTTTTTTCGAAATTTTAGACTTCACCTTTTCTATTTTTTGAATCGTTTTTAATAAAAAAAAAAATTTATGTAGTATGAGCATGCAATAAAATTGTATATAATTATGTAGATAAATTAAAATACTAAACACATTCTCATTCCAGATATATGAAGAAGCACTTCGCAAATGTTTATATTCAACACTCTTACAACAAACTCGGAATCGGAGCATTTATCTTCATTGACCAAACCAAGCTTACGATACGAATAACAGAGGTCATCACCTGAGAAGCGATACCTACTTCAAAACCACATGAAATCTTGGGGGAAAAAATCAACGAAAAGGATAATTTTTCAATATTGTCATCTGCTGTCAATCACTGTGTAAAGATTAAAGACAACGCGCAGATGTAGGTCTACATTTGTAACGTTAACGTCTCAATCGTAAAACGACAATTTATCATTGCACTTTCACGTTTTCATTACCCACTTTTAAAATGACGATGTGGTAAAACCTTACGCACGGTTTATTTGACTTCCGATATTTGCCTCTAACTATGTGTGTGTATTCGTCGAATGTACCTCTGCCTATATCCTGGCATCCCGCATTTGCATTTCGCTTCTAAAAACTTCGCCAGTTCACTAAACTATACCTTACCTATACTGGCGGCATACTCATATACTCGTATAGCGAACTATTACACAAAGCTTTCATTTATAATCGTGAAATTTTTAAACGATGCTCTTTATAGACAATTAATACGTGTTAAATAATTTCATAGAAAGTAACTGACCGTATCATAAACAACATATTTGACTGATCAGCCAAGCCACTCACACCCTGTTTTTTTTTTTTATTCATTATTTCGTACTTAACGTTATAATTCTGGACGCGACGGCGGCGGCGTGGTGCGTAATGACCTAATAGTAGAATACGTTACCAGTGACCTTGGCAATCGTGACTTATCGACGTCATTTTAAATGATTACTTTCACTTCTTATATGTTACCTTTCTCTGAGACTGGTATTCTGTTTTCGATACATGGTATACCACCGCGTATTATACCCTGCCCATCGATGACCATCTATGTTGTGCAATTTAGTTCTTCCTCAATCCAGTTCTAGAGTCTCTATACAAATCCAGTTCCTCTTTCACCTATTATATTCATCTCTCGCGATCTCATCGGCGCATATTGCAGCTTGTTATATGTGTATACTTTGAGGCTGCCTTGCCGCGTCAAATTCTTTTGTGAATTTTTTTCATACAAGGAAGTTCCTGGTAGTACTGTGGTACTGTGAATACGCAACGAGGAATTGAAAAAATTGCCATCGCGGGTGTGTCACGATTTACGAGTAGGTATACTTAATAAGGTTCACCGTCATAAGGGGTGTGTTTGACATGACCATGCTTTTGAATCGCAACGAGAAGGGGATCAATTTACGGAAATTTTTTACCTCTTGGTCTTGAAATTTTTTTATTCTCTGTTACAGATCGGTATAAGATGTGGCCAATCGTAGAGAACGTGTGCGTGTCCGGATTTAGTACTTCTATAGCTTTACTCTTAGCAACACGTCGTCGGAGATAATAGAAATAAAAATAATTATGGGATTTGCGATGTGATGTGAAGTGTATCTATCGTATCAGTTCGGCGGAAAATAACATTTATCGTGTAAACGCCAAAGAAGCTGAATAAACGCGGCAATGGCAATCGCAGACAATCATCTTCTTGCGTGCTGCGTTTTATATCAACGTACCAAGTATACCAAGAGTATTGGGTACTCACTATACTCAGTCTAGTGTACTTTAAGATATACCTCTGCCTACCAACCTACACATACATATACTTTGGTACTCTATGTGTGAGTGTATGGTTGGCTTACGTAACTTATTATGTGCCCATGCCTTATAGTACGTACAACAATACACATATACACACGTGAAATGCGATACCATCGATATGGAAGAATAGTTGGATACATTACATAAAAATATAGAGGCACGCTTATGTGGTTTAATTTTTCGGTAGAGGTACATCCATTACACCTGACTTCGTGTCTATGTGCCTACCTACCTACCTACCTACGCTGCGAATTCGCATTTGATAAAACTAACTGTACCTATCTTAAGTTATCATTGCGATTTGTTGTGCTATAGTTATAGTATTTTTTTTCTCAGATTGTTTTGTCCAGAGTGACGACTTTCTTAGGGTATACTGTTACGTTCTCATCGCATCGTGGCCAATTTAGGTATGAGCCCAGGAATACTGATTGGATTGACTCATGGAGGCTTGGAATGGTTGGCGCTGTGTTCATACGAAACGTTTGCTGAGAGAAGGGGAGCAGTGATATGCTTGTACCGGAGATTGATGGAAACAAAAAATTAGCCATTAGGATTTTGGTTCCAAGTGATTTGGTTGTAATACAAAAGAAATATTCGAACTAGAAGTGGGATTCTGATTCGTCAATTTTAATGTTTGGGTGACGAATTTTTGTAAATTTTAATTAATTTTCAGATATCTATTGAACTGAAACGGCGAGTGCAACTGAAAGTCAAGTTAGAAATGAAGCTAGAAAGCGAGAAGTTGTTTCTGTTTCCCTGTTTCAATAGATAGGTAAGCATCGGTAAAAGCCTAGATTGTTCTGATCAAATTTGGAGTAGGTACTCTCCTCTATTGTGTTGTATTATTATAGACAGATTTGAACTAATACGAAACCCTTCTGGATCCTTATTTCGTTTGCCGTTCGTATCGCTACTGAATTTTGAAGTTCTCAAGTGTTTCTACACATCTTTCATTGTGGAATCGAGAGCAAAATCGGAGGAAGAAGTTATACGCCAGGAGACCCAGAAATGTGCGTTCCCAAAGTACTTTTTCAATGATCTTTTTTCAGGGATGTTGACCGAAATCATCATTTTTTTTCGATTTTTTGCTATGGATCACAATTCGGTCGGAAAATATACTGGTTTGATCATGAAATTCATATATTAATTGGTTATGAGTTTTTCATCTTCATAATTTTAATTAATTGGTTTTTGGTTTTTTTATTTTTCTCATCACTTTCAATGTAAAACATTGCGATTTTTAGGATTTTTTTCCTATTTTCAAAATTAATTGAAATTGAGTGTAAAAATCGAAATAAATGTAGGTAAAAATGTGAAAAACTTATAACTAATTTCAAAATTTAGATCAGAGTTCAATTATTTAAATTTTCAAAATGAAATAATGAAGGGAAAACACAGAAAATAGACGAAAAATCACATGAAAAAATTGATCTTTTTTAGTTACAAATTTTTGTAAAATACTTACTTGTTTATCTACCGGTTATTGGTTAATTGTCCCTTGTTTTTTTTTTTTTAGTTCAGTCGCCAAAATTAAATTTAAAAAAAATTCTGAATCTTTGCTTATCTTCATGAGGGGAAAAAATACAAAATCGATAATAATTCGTTTTATTCAAAAAATTTGCTAAAAATTGTCACTTTTTTACGAAAAATTCCAAAATGTTTCACTTTTTTGTGTAAAAGTTACCTACCTAGAAGTCTCGTGGTATCACTTTTTTTTGCCAATAATTGCCATAGAGACCCGTTTTTGACAAAAATTTCCAAAATAGTATCACTTTCAGCAAAAATTTGCAATAAGCTTCATTTTTTTGCTGAAAAATGCTTAAAATCCCTGCATTCTGACGAAATTGACAAAGTTTTGCTTTTGACCAAAAATAGCAAAAAGTTGTACCTTTGCTTGGTCAAAATTGCCAAAAAGTGATTTTTTTGGCCAAACCAGCTTAAAAATTTCAATGTTTTGAAAAAAAATTTCTTCAAATTTTGTTTTTTAAATTGCGCAAAAGTCTTGCTTTTTTATCAAAGAAATGCAAAAATATATCTCACTTTGGGATAAAAATTTCGAAAGTCTCATTTTTGGCCATTAATGGCATAGAAAAGCTACTTTTTGCTAGAATTTTTAAAGTCTTGATTCTTCAAATTGGCGATTTTTCTACTTCTTAGGTACTCACCAAAAATTTCCAATAATGATTCATTTTTTTTGCTAAAAATTAGCCAGAAATCTCGTTTTTTTGCCAAAAATTTGCCAAAAAGCCTTTCCTTTTGTTATAAAATTGTAAAAATCTTGCAATTTTTCAAAAACTGCTAGAACTGCTCACTTTTTTTCTGTTTTATTTTGGGAAATAGGAGATGGATTTATTAACTGGGCAAGGCAAGGAAAAATGTTTAAAAAAAACGATTTCAAGAAGTGAAAAAATGATATTTTTGTGTGAAAAATTCATTTTTTTGGCTTCAAAATGTTATAGATTGTGTACCTACCTACGTATGATGATTTTTTTTTCTATTAATGATTTCAGTTGTGAAAAAGAAAAACAAACATGCTCGAGAGAAGAGAAAACAAAAGCTTTGAAAAATTCGTATGTATTTTGAAAAGTAAAAATGATTTTTTTTTTTGAGAAGATCATTGTTTTGGCTTCAAAATTTTAGAATTATTTGAATGTTGCTTTTTTTTTTTTTAGAAATTTCAAATTTTGAAATAGAAAAGCAAACAGGCTCGCTTGAACGAAGAGGAACAAAAATTTTCGAAAATTCGTATCTTGAAAAGTATAAAAAGCGGATTTTTTGTTTGAGGTTGGCTTCAAAACTTCAGAATTTGAATGATATTTTTTTCTAGAAATTTCAGTTGTGATTATGAAAAGCAAACAAGGCCAAGCAAACTGAAAGCAGAAAAAAATCGTTCAAAAATTCATAATTATTATACTTAATTCAAGTATGAGAATCAAATGTTGTGCAATCTGCTTCAACTATTTCAGCAGCATTTTCAACGAGACGAATTTTTCCTAAACTTTCAAATTATCACATTCAGATTTTCAAGTTCATGCAGACTTCATTTTACGATTTTCTTTTTAAATTTAGTCAATTTTCCAACTATTTTCAAAACACTTGGACAATTTTTCGAAATTTTGGCAAAATTTAGTTCAAATCATAAAATTTGATGGTTTTTACGGCAGATTTTTCAAATTTTTTTTGCAAAAATTTCGTCTAAGTATTCAAATTTATAAAATTTATTGATTTTTGTAGTCAATTATATTCTTCAAATTTTTCGAAAAATTTCACCCAAGTCGTAATTTTACAATTTTGAACAAAACGAGATCAATTTCTGAAAAGTTACCGAATTTCTGACGAGCTTTTAAGATGGAGGGGGGAGGAAGGGGGTAGTTCCGTCTCTGCTGCTTCCCTCCAAATTGCTTTAAAATCCTGATTTATGAATAAGCTGTAAGAATTTTTACTTTATTTCGATTGAATCCTGTTTTAACGATTCTGAAATTTTTTTACCCCCTCCACTCTCCTCCCAGTTTAAAAAATTCGGATTTACGTGTATGAATTTTGGGTCAAGGTCATCCCCATTGATCTGAAACCTTTACAATGTAACGACGAATTTGAGAGAATTTGGTTGATTAAAAATAAACAAAATCATAAAGCATAATTTTCTTCCTGTGTGGGTAATTTTTTTCTAGTAACCAGGTTTTTAAAAACATTTTCTGAAATTTACAAATTGGTGAAAAATTTACTTTTGAACTCACACTCTTGGAATTTTGTGATGACTACTTGAATTGAAACGTTTAAAATGGCGCCCAGAAAATACCGACTGAAGTTATGGGCGTCAATGTTTATTTTTTGTTTTTCCAGAGCCATTTTAAATTTCTGGAAAAAAGTGTTAAAAGTAGCTAGAAGCTCCAGAACTAGGTACCTACTCGTAAATATGCTGATGTGTGAGTGTTACTGTTGAATTGAAGTAATTATTCATATTTCATATTGGTTTGGTCCACTTTGCTCAGAAAAATTCAAATGTCATAAAAAAGTTTGAAAATAGTTCTTAAAACAGCTTTTTCGATTTTAAAATTTCAAAAAATTCATCAAAAATCCAAAAATGAACTGTAGCCAATGAAATTTTGCTTACGTGGACTCCAGGACATGTTTTTTCGGTCCACCTTGGTTTCGATCAAATCGGAGGGTGGAAGTTCAAAAACGTTTCTTTGTGAGCTTCTCAATTTGTATGGCCAGTTTTTATGAAAACTTTGGAAACTTGGTGATTTTCTGACTATTTGGTTGCAAAACCCTGAATCCCTTCTGTTCTTTAATCTGTGTCTCATACGTACATATTTCTGTAAAATTTATTGACTTATCACCAAAAAAATTTTGGGTTGATAGGTCAAAGTTTAGAAAATTTAGAAAATTACAGATTTACTAGGTAGTCCAAATTTTTTCATTACCCATATCAATTTTGTAATATTTAATTAGAAATATTTTAGTTTTTTTTATTCATTTTATTACATTTTTCAATTTAAAAAAAAAAATTGTTTTTAGATAACCCTGATGAATGAAGAAACCCTATAGAGAATCGAAGGAAATCATTTTGAAAACGTCGTGGTACTTTTAGGTAGGTAAATCATGCAATTGGTATCCGCAGCAGGTACCAGATTTCAACCACAGGATTTGTAAAAAAAAATTACACAAATAATAATTCGACAATTACAACAAAATACGAGTACTACGCTGCAACTCGACGTTAATGAAATAACCCTATCGCAACATTACACAGACCTTATCACATATACTTTTTTTTATTCTGTTTTTAGGCAAATGAATCGCATACCTGACCTACACCCACCTACGAGTATGTAAATCGTCTACCTCTCTCGCTAATTATCAAAAAATTAAACCCAATAATTTACACAAAGCGAAGAAGAAGAAGAAGAAAAATAAAGGATTAGAACAATTGTGCGATATGGGCAGCGCGGCGCTTCGTACCTAACATTTTAATTTCCCGTTTGACCTTCTTTTATTGGACCAGGACCGCAAAGTTGCAGTGTATAAATACGTTTTATACGCGAAAAAATAAGATAACAATGGCGTAATTAATTTCTTAAACAATGTTAATTAAGTGTTGTAATGAATCGCTTTTCTGTCATGAATGAACTTGAACTCTTTTTCACGAGGAAACTTTCAAAAACTGCTGGCCCAAGCAAGTGAGAAAAACCGCAATGGCGTAAATTTCCTATCACCCAATCGAATTAACACGACGTATTTGTGGACTTTATTTAGCTGTGAGCTCATATACTGAACATGAAGAGATGATCTTCGTCGATAGTACTCCACCAACGCGACGATGATGAAGAAAATTCGCGGTTTATGATTAATCAAATTACGTAAGAGTCGATCGCTGCAGATTGCAGATTATTCTTGTTCTTTTTTTTCACATCTTGATTACGCTGCCATTGTTTAATAATAAAGTCGTACATGAAAAACGAAACTTGTTGATATAATGCATTTTATACCTACCTTATGTTTAAGATTAAAGACATCGTCGAGAGAATCATCGCGTCGTTTAAAGTAGGGCGTCTCTCTCAACAGACACTCGGTTAATTGTTAACAGGTCAGTATGATGAATTCATTTGTCGCTTTTGATATAATCAAAGCAGGTAATTATGCGTTTTTTTTAAAACGCTCTCGTCTACATAATGAATACCGTACGCAGTACGCACCCACACCGATGATAATAATAACGAATACGTGTATATACGCAGGTGTAATATATGTATTTAGCTGTATTATCCTCGATGAAGTTTTTTATTCAGTGTCTTAGGTACCTACAGCCACAGCCGCGCACACGAGATTACATAAGGGGATAAATATATACAGATACACCGGCGACTCACACACACACAACACATCGTATAGACTGCAGAGACTTTCGATCCGTTGCGAATTAAAACACGGCTAGCAAATTAAGCAGATCTTTTGTAGTACATGGCGGAAATTACTATTTACAAGAGACCGGTGATCGTGATTTTGAAAATTCTACCATCGACGTACGAGTATAACTAGGTATCGATCTGAATTTATTTTAATTAAAATACGAGTAAGTAGGTACCTAACGCGTAGGTATATAAGGGGTCTTGGATTTACAATGGGTAAAAGTACCATCGCTCGTGATTAACATTTTTAATCATGTTCGCTCTATAGCTCAGTACGGAAGTTCACAAGCCAACGGTTAGGAAACGCGAAATAAAACTCGTCTATATGAGAAATCATCGAAACCAGTTACGCGTACCTTACCTACATCTTGTTGTATTCGTATTTTGGTGATAATTGTTCTACGACCGGGTCCGTATACCTACTATCATTGTATTGTTTTGGGAAATAATTCATTACCAGTTTTCTATTGTAGGTATATACATTTGTTCGAGATTATTAACGAAAAAAAATTCGTGATTTTTCTCTTTAGCCAGGGGCTAGGGTAAGGTGACGAGTCGACGCGACGACGTTGAAGGCTGGAGTCTTCCTGGGCGAGATTCTTTTAGACTGTACGTTTGCAATTTGCATATACGACTATACGTCAATGGTGTGAAAAAGATCGATGCCTGGATGAGGATGAAGCAGCAGACACGAGTTTTCGTGACTCGTTCGAGATGCTGACCATTGATATGGAACATGGTCGCATCTCCAAGTGTCGTACGTCTTGTGATCAATTTTCTCTTTAAAGTATAGTGACCATTTTTACTATACATAGAAATACTTTGTAAAGAAAGTTTAAGTTGTACTAAAACTTTACGCTTAGTTAATAGGTTCGCGAGCGTGGAATATATTTTCTTATCTGTACAAGTCCGATTTGACGAACACGTGCTTTGGTCATCAGTTGGAGGATTATAATACACGCTTACTCGATAATTTTTAGTACATATTGGAAAAGGGTAATGTGTTTAATCTGCGTAAAAGTTGTTTTTTTCAAATTTTAGAATTTTTTTGATTTTTTTTTTTTAAAGCTAGGAACCTTAATGAATTAGTCTGAGAAAGTGCTGTGTGACAGTGTGACTCCCAAAAAGAGGTTGAGACTTCCAAAAAATTCAGTTTGTCGCATTTATCTCGCCAAAAGAAAATCCTATCGAAAAAGCCCCTTGCAATTTTTCGAATAACCCCTACTGCATGCTAAGGGGCGGGAGGGGTGAACCAAGAAACCCCTTACGAAGAAGCTATAATTTCAGCTGTCCAAATTCATTTTTCGAATACCTATTTGAAAGTCTAAATTTGACATCCTAAATCAAATTTAAGTAGATGATAACCTTTTATTTAATTATTCATTCAACAAAAAATTATGAAGATTAGTGATTTAGTCTTAGGACTATGATATTAAATCATCCATTAGGGAGTCTCCAGCACGATTTTCAACTACTCCAGAATTTTTAAATTTTCCCAAAAGGCGTGGCAATTAATTTATGCATGCTGAAGATCGAGTTAAGGTTTATTCCTGACCAATTTACATGTTTTATTAACATTTGAGTCGATTCCTAGACGGACCAGACTTGTCGAGGGCGTTTTTTGGACCAGTTATTCGGTCATTTTGGAGGGGGGGAGGAGGGGGCACGCTCATTTTTGAAAAATCCAAGTTCATAATTTTGTCGTGCTCCCTTCCCATTCCAAATATCCCGAAACAATTCGATTTTTGCCTTGTTTGTTTAAAAAGTCCTCTCTTTGTCCCAAAATTGCAAAACAAAAGTGCTGTTTTTTTGCCAAAGCTTGCTTACGAAGTTCTGTTTTTTTTTGTTGCCAAATTTGCCTGAGTCAAAAAGGGTCAATCTTTGACAAAGTAGTCAAGAAGCGTCCATTAATGGCACAATTGGCAAAATACGCCATTTTTGTCACAAATGCCAAAAAGTGTCAATTTAAGTCAAAATTGTCAAAAAAGTGTCCATTCTTGTCAAAAATGCCAAAAAGTGTCTATTCTTGTCAAAAAATGACAAAAAGCGTCAATTTAAGTCAAAATTGTCAAAAAAGTGTCCATTCTTGTCAAAAATGCCAAAAAGTGTCTATTCTTGTCAAAAATGTCTAAGTGTCAATTCTTGTCAAAAATGCCAAAAGCGTCCATTCTTGTCAAAAATGCCAAAGTGTCCATTCTTGTCAAAAATGCCAACAAGTGTCTATTTTTGCCAAAAATGCCAAAAAGTGTCGATTCTTGTCAAAAAATGCCAAAGTGTCAATTCTTGTCAAAAATGCCAAAAAAGCGGCAATTCTTGTCAGAAATGCCAAAAAGTGGCCATTTTGTCAAAAATGCCAAAAAGTGTCTATTCTTGTCAAAAATGCCAAAAAGGTTCTATTCTTCTCAAAAATGCCAAAAAGTGTCTATTCTTGTCAAAAAATGCCAAAAAGTGTCCATTCTTGTCAAAAATGTCAAAAGTCCGTTTTTGTCCAAAATGTCAAAAAAAGTGTCCATTCTTGTCAAAAATGCCAACAAGTGTCTATTCTTGCCAAAAAGTGTCGATTCTTGTCAAAAAATGCCAAAGTGTCAATTCTTGTCAAAAATGCCAAAAAAGCGGCCATTCTTGTCAAAAATGCCGAAAAGTGTCTTTTCTTGTCAAAAAATGCCAAAGTGTCAATTCTTGTCAAAAATGCCAAAAAAGCGGCCATTCTTGTCAAAAATGCCAAAAAGTGTCTTTTCTTGTCAAAAATGCCAAAAAGTGTCTATTCTTGTCAAAAAATGCCAAAAAGTGTCTATTCTTGTCAAAAATGTCAAAAGTCCGTTTTTGTCCAAAATGTCAAAAAAGTGTCCATTCTTGTCAAAAATGCCAAAAAGTGTCCATTCTTGTAAAAAAAGCCAAAAATTGTCCATTTTTGTCAAAATGGTCAAAAAGTGTCCATTTTTGATAAAATTGCCAGCGCAAGGATCACTTTTTGCCAGAATTGTCAAACAGTATTTTTCTTGTCAGGATTGCCTAAAAAATTCTGTTTGTGCCAAAATTATCAAAAAATTCACATTTTTCGTCAAAATGACGAAAAGTTGTAATGTTTTTTATGAAATTCTCAAGAAGTGGTTTTTTTTTAATAAAATAGTCGAATGGTTTTAGGTTTTGTCAAAATTGTTAAAAAATTCGTGCCTTTTTGCTAAAACGTCCAAAAAGCATTGATTTTTGCCTTGCCTGCGAAAAAGTCCTCTTTTTGTTTCAATGTTCTCCAACCTGTTACCTATTTTTAGAAAATTGCTTAGGTAAAACTTTTTTTTTGTAAAAATTTCATTTTTTTCACCCAAATTCTTTAATTTTTTTAGTTTTTATGGCAATTTTTCGATACTTTTGGTTTTGATTTCATTTGAGGACGTTTTACAGTTCTGTGTGCCACTACAAGAAAAGCTCAGAGTACGTATGTATGTATTTATCCAACAAGCAAACATTATGAACTGGCAATCTCTCATTTGAACGAAACGAAACCAAGCTAAATCGATAGAGCATGCTCTCAAGCTTCAGTAGCCAGAATTTCAATTGATCAAGTCCTTTTTTTGATTTTTGACAAATTTTTGGATACTTTAAAAACCCCCTCAAAGAAATGTTTCGAGGACAATTTTTGAACTTTTTTTATGAAATGTAATTTTTTTTAGTAAAATGAACCAATAGATATGAAAAAATTTATCTTACATACATCAATAATTACTAGTTTTGGGCCATTCTTCAGCCTCTGGCGAGTTTTCAAATTTCTCCAGAAATTTCAAATCGCTTTGGAAAGTTTAAAAATGAACTTTACAACTTTCTAATACTTTTATTTGATGCTTTTTAAACATATTCTCGACTGTTTTAGGTGGTTAAAGAGAAATTCCAGAAATGCCAGTTCAAAAGTGAATTTTTTGACCAATTATTTGTAAACTCCAGAAAATATTATAAAAATCACATTTCAATTTTTGGACTTTCCAGAACAATTTGAAATTTTTTGGAGAAATTTGAAAACTCGCTGGAGGCTTTACTTTGGCCCAAAATATTATTAATATAGAGTGTCTTTGCTCAGAAGAATTTTATTCTATGAAAAACTTTAAGAATTGCCCTTGAAAAAGCTTTTTTGTATTTTTGAAATTTTCAGAAAATTGCCAAAATTTTAAAGATGAGCTTTAGAACTTTAAATTTTTGTTACATAGGTTTCAGGACATGCTTTTTCCATCTATCTTTTTTGGAATTTCATCATTTTGAGCCATTCTGGAGCCTCCAGCGAGATTTTAGATTTCTCCAGTAAATATAAACATAGTAAATATGCTGGTCAAAAAAACATTTTTGAAGCTTATGCTTGGAAATCTTCTCAAATGTGGATATAATCGTTTAAATGGTTCAAAAATTAACCATAACTCAATTCCTAAGTATCCAAAATTATTTCTGGAGAAATCAAATGTTGCGTTGGAGGCTCCAGAATTGCTCAAAATAGTGAAAATCAGTTTTGGAGAGTTGATACTTATTGGTTTTATGACTATAATCATTTTTACTGATTAAGTTGTAAGTATTTGAAAAAAAATTTTTTTGAAGAGTTTTCAAGAATTCGCTCAAAATCTAAAAAATACGTCTCTGTTCAAATCGAGGCCAGAAAAAACATATTTTCTACATTTCTGGACATATCCTTGGTCTTATGAAAAATTTTACGAGACCTAGTCGATTCTAAATTCAATTTTCTACAACTTTCGTTGCTATACATTTTTTTCCAAAAATGTAAAAATGGCTGGAAAAAATAGCAGAGTTGCCATTTTGGAGGCCAAAAACGTTTTTTTTTTTTTTTTTTTTTAATGTTTGGGGATATTTTGGGATTCCGTAGCTTTTGAAGGTTATCTACCCCCCCCCCCCCCATCCCTGAACCGTAGAAACTTCAGTATTTCGATCAGAATGGTATTACTGACCACAATATTGAGAATTGTTTTAATAGGAATTCTCTCGATACTGTCATGGAACTAGTTCCATGAGTACTGTAGGTAGGTACTCAAAAAAATAGACCTTACATTTATTTTATTTTCATTATAAAATACCAAAAAACTTTCGAATTTTTCAGCCCGAAAAAACGCTACACGAACAGAAATCGGAGTAATCAGTGTTAACGGTGCAACTTACCCCTAACTAACGAGCTGGGAGCGCAGAAAATCCAATTTTCGAAACATAATACAACGATAAAAGCCCGAATCACCGAACAATGAATACAGTTTCTTCGTATCATATTTTTTTTTCAAACACTAAAAAAAGATTACGGAAATTGTAAAATTTCTAAAAAAATCACATCCGTCGAACGAGTAACACGTTCACGTTCACGCACTGGAAAAATCATTAACCGCACCACATCGCTGGACGATTGATCATAAGCAGCTCGCAGTACGAATGGTACTAATGGTTGGCAGCCGTCGCCACGCCGGTTCAGGTATGTTGGTTGTTTGTGGCTGCATGTACGATCAAGATTTACACCTCCACGTGTGACTGAAGTGAACCGAACCGAACCAAAGCAAACCAAACGCCGTTCGGCAAAAAGAACTGCTTTGCTTTTACCCTAATTAAGATTAAGCTGAAATAAACGACGGACCGTTGTAATTGGTTGTAAAACTCACAATCAGTAATCCGTAATGTTGATTATTTGTGCGGTTACAGGTGACACAATTTCAATTTGTCAGATTGTTGCACATTGCGATGAAAAAATACCTACTTATCTGCTCGAGACTCGAGTCGACGACGTCGATTAAGCGGTTATCATATTTTTCGCCTTGGCTGGATAATTGATGTGGAACCAGACAACGATACATATTTATGGTTGACTAAAATTTTCTAATGAGGTGTGAGTAACTAAGTCGTTGCTCTTACTGAAGAATTCGGCGAATGATTATTGATTGGTTAGTAATTACGAAGTACCAACGCATTCATTACTCGTATATCTTTGGAAGTGATTTCAGAATTTTTATTTGAGAGGTTTTGTTTTATTTGCGAATTATTTACCTGCCAGAATTACATATTTGAATTTTTAGTTTTACCGAGAGATTTTTGTATTTCACAGGGATCAACTTCACGTTTGGATGAACTTGATTTTGAGACGTCAATAAGAACACAGTTGAAATGTGCAAGATTGGATTAGAAATAAGAATTGATTAAAGTCAAGTTCACAACTGAAACAAACGTAATGTTTATGCATATTTTTTTTCCTTTAAATTGATCATTCTTAAGTTTGTGCCCACTAACGTTTGACTATCGAGAATTATTCTCATCTCGACTGGATTCCTGCGAAAAATGATTGGATCTGATCAGACTCGGATATTTCTTGGATCCAATTTGACCTGATTACGTCTGGTAAGATCAAAATTTTGATCGAATTATATTTGTTCAAACCTGATCAGACCCAATGGAGGAGACCTTATTGGCTTGACCAGATCTGATTAAACCTGATCAGATCTGAAGGTATTTTTTGATCAACCTTTGATCTTCCCGGCTTGAGCCCAAATTTTTCCAAATTTGAAAAATTCTGAATTTTTTGAATTTTTTATTTCAGTTTAGGTGGTTGTTTGACATTTTTAGTGCTTTCATATGATCGCTTTCAGGTCATTAAAAAGGTTCAAAGTTCATGTTGGTCAAATGCTATAGTTTTCAAAATATTCATTTTTTTCTTCAAAATACGATGATAATTTTGTAATCATCTCCTCAAGATGGTAAAATTAAAATTGAACAACTGATTTACATTCAAACGTACGTAGTCAACCTAAGCTTAAATTTTTTTTTAAAATTTCGACACCCTAAATTTTAGAAATTTTTGAAACTTTGAGTTCAAGCTATGGAAGGGGGCTCAAACGTTGGCCAAAAATTTGAAACTTTCGCTGCAATTTATTGAGGTTATTTGGCCATGATTTTTTGCTTGGGTCCATCAAAATTCGAAAAAAAAGTTGGAAAACGACCCACCTTAGTAGATCACTGAAACGAAAAATCATGTTTTAGGTTCAAAAAAGTCTTAAAATTGTTCAAAAATTGAGAAAAAAAAGTCAAACTGAATCGGGAATAAAAAATATTATGAATTTTATCTCAAGTAATGATTTTCTGTGACTTGAGAATTTTCAAATCAGAAAATTTTGAATCGAACTGAAAATTTTTATGACCTTTTATTCTCATGAATGTTTTTGAAAAAAAAATTATCATTTTCGTGTCTTCTTAATTTTTTGGTCGATTGAAAAGATCAAAGGACGATTTTCCCAACATCTGAGAAGATTGTTGTTCTTGTTTGTTTTCATGCTCTAATTTTGTTGTTTTTTTTTAGCAGTTTCGCTTTTTTTTTTAAAGCTGAAACTATGATTTCTTATCACTTTTACACCGTTCTTAGAAAAAAAAACACAAAAATGTAGCTCCGTAATTTTCCCATCATCTGATTCGGATTATCAACTTTTTTTTTTGGGCAAAGTTTGAATTTCCGAATTGTTGATCCTAAATCCAAATCATGACTTTTTTCAAGCACAAATCATTTTTTTGCGAATTTTTCTTTGAAGTAAAAAATCGTATCTTGATTAAGGTATTTTTCGAATGAAAAAATGTTTTTCCTGCGTTTGATTATTAAGCCTGCAATTTTTGACCTTTTTCTTGATTAAAAAAAAAAACTGTTTTGAGTTCCCCCCTTTTTAGGACCAAAGTAGGGCTTCACTATAACTCCCCTCTCCTCCCCTGACGGAATAATTCATGATTTTTGATTAAAATTGTGATTTTTTTGTAATTTTTTCTAATTCCTACTTACTTGAATACCTACAGGGTGCCCAGAAATATCGAGTACCCCTAAAAAAGTTTTCTACTAAAATACTTTGGTTGGTCACGTTGCCAACCTATATTTTTAATGAAAAACTTTCTTTAGGTACTCGATATTTCTGGGCACCCTGTACATGTTTTTTGAAGCAAAATAAGTTGGTAGGTACCTTATTGAGTTTTTTGTCTGATTGAAACATTCTCAACATAGGGGTAACGGCCCTATTCTTTTACCCCCCTAAGGACATATCTTGAAATTTCTTCTGACCTAATGAAGCTAGAGAAAAACTGAAATCAGCAAACATTCGTTGACAAGATTCAGTGTTTGCCAAAAGTTTAATTTCATTAGGTTCGCCAGAAAAATTTTTTTTTGCAAAAAAACGAGTTCGCAATTTTTTTTACCCCCATTCGCTATTTCGTTTACCCCCGTTCGCTATTTTTTTACCCCCCAATTTTTTCTGTGTTTTCAATAGTAACAATATAGATTCAACGTTTCCTGACAAATTATTAATTAATCATGCCAAAAAGTGCCCTTTCCGGTATCATTAGTGTATTCATTACTTGAAAACCTGATTGAGAATAAAATTGAGAATTTATAACGATTATTTGTGCAAATTTTCAAAAAAAAAATTTAATACACGTATTTTTGGACTCTAAAATTCCTGGACCACCAGATGAACGCATTTTTTCACAAGAAACTATTTTTTAGACATTTTTTGCGGATATAGATGGTGAAAGTTCCTGCTACAATTTTCTGTTTCCATGTTATTGCTATACTTAAGGTCTTCAATTTTGTTCCCGTTTTTGTTTTGTTTGCTTTCACAGACAACCTATATTAGAGGGGTATCAATCATATTTTATTCAATTTTTTTGGTTGATTATTTACATTGATGTAATCAACTGTAGAAAGTGTTTTTTAGACAATATTATTTACAAAAGTTCAGAGCCATACATTCAAAACTTCCCCAAAAATGAATAAAATTTATATCACGCCTTTAAACGGTCTTCAGCGAGCAAAAATTCTGAAAATAGTGGGGGGTAAAAAAATTAGAGAACAAAAATTAATATGGATTTTCTATTTTTTTACCCGGTAAAAAAAATAGAAAACTGGGCTTCAATCGTTCCCTATTTTTTTACCCCCTCTAAAAATTTTTAGAAAACAATTTTGATGAAAACTAACCAGTTCATCTAATAGACCAGAGCGTGTAGAATTCAGCGATGTACTCATGAACTCATTTTGATGGAAATTAGTGCGTCCAATCCTTAAAATCAAAACACACTTTTTTAAAATTTTGTTAAGAAAATCGACTAAAATTCACATCACATTTTTCAAAGTCCCCTGAACCATGAAGATTAAATGGAAAATGCAGTTTTTCAAGGGCATTGTGTTCCAAAAGAACCACAAAACATGTTGATATGGTTTTCAATTCGATTCATGACTTTGGTGGCTTATTTTTCAGAAAATCCTTGGGGGGTAAAAAAAACTAGAGAGGGTAAAAAAAACTGGGCCGTTACCCCTAGTTCTTTTCTGAAGACCTACAAAAGGCCAAATCATAACTTTATTACCTTCTATGACTTTTTTTCCAGACTCAAAATCATTATTTGTCAAATTTTTTCCTTTTAACGAGGGGTTTTGAAGCAAAAATCTTGATTTATTTGTACTCATGAGTGAAATTAATTTTTCTCTACATCTGATTATGACTTTGAACTTTCTGTTTCTTCTATTCTTTTATCTGTTTCGAATTTTTTATTCACGCCAAACGATAATTGAATCGGTGGGTGCAGAAAGGGGCTAAGTCCATTTTCGCACTTTTCAGGAATTAAAAAAAACTGATTTATTTGAAAATCAAAAATTTTTGATAAATATGCTTAAGGTCATTGAAAGAGGACCCCAAGACACAATTTTTAGCACTGTTTATAAAAAAAAATATTCACGTACGCCGACGCTGTTGCTGCCTAAACAAATGGGACTTAGACCCTTTCTTTTCTGCACCCAATCGACAAAATTTCTTTTGAAATTGCTCGGGCACGAATGGGGCTTGATTCTACATCTAAGTACATCATTTAGACTGCTATCTCGTTTAAATTGACCAAAAATCCCCTGAGGTATCAGACTTTTTGCCGAAGTTGTTAATTTTTTCATCATTTTTTAGTTCAGAGATTAACTTAAATTTCAAAAAATGGTCTTCTCAAAAATGTTAGTTATTTTTCAAGGAATTTAAAAAATTTTACAAAAAAGTCATAAATACGGATCCGCCCTTTTTCTGAGCCCAAATACCACTTTCCCGGCAGTTTTGTGGAAATCTGACATCACCAGTCGATCCACCGTACTTTGAAACCCCTCTATCCGTGAAAAAAAAAAAAATTTCCAAAAATGTGACTTGGTCCCTTCTGCACCCACCGATTCAATTTTATTACAAAATTTATTACGATCCATTCTTTTCAGATTTCAAATTTTCCAATTTTTAAAAATGTGTCGTCCTGATTTTTGAACTCTTTATTTCAATCAAATCATGATTTTTTGGAATTTTCTACTCTGCTGAAATTACGTATTTTTTGATTTTTGATTAAGAATCGTGATTTTATACCTAGTTATTTGTGTTTCGATATTGCGATTTATTTCATGGCCTATGAAACTGATAAATATTTCTCAATTTTAGTAAAATCTACGAAAGAGACGATCTTTTTCATTTATAAATAAAGATTGTACCTAAAAATGTCAACTTTTTCAAACGTAATTTTTGACTCAATCGTTCAAACTTCAAATCAGAAATCAGATTTTCATTTCGATCAAACGATGAATTTTCCAATCTGTGAAGTCGGAACCTAGATCGTAATTTTTCCATTACTTTTAAACAAAAAATGGAGCCTTTTCTTTGTTTTTAATTGAGGTGAAAATATTTTCATGAAAAAATTTTGTCGACTTTTGGTTCCAAATTTTACTTTTTTCTTGATTTTTTAACCAGTTTTAAGATTTTTTTAAACCCCAAAACTAGATCTTTATCGTAACTTTTTCGTATATAAGTATACTTAACTTTCTGAAAATGTCCAACTCCAACCAAGATATTCTGGTTGTACCTATTGTTACCTACTTATATAGGTAAGTAAGTAATTTAGTTTCTGATTTCAAAACCTAACCTTTTGGCTTCTCTCAGCTTTGTTTATTCGAAGTGAATTCGAAATAAGTGTAAACTATACTTAGGTAGTGGCTTTGTTGCTTGGGTTGTACTCCATAGATAACTTTCAAAATTATTGTGATTTCTGATTTCTCTTTACAATTAATAGCATGATTTTCAATTTAAAAAAAATGGTTGCTTAAACATTTCAAAGGCACACTTGGCAACACTGATTTTTTGTAAATAAAAAATAAAGAACTTCTTATCTTATCAAACTTTGCCAAAAATTGTCAATATTGTCAACTATTGTATTTTTGTCAAAATGTGATCAAAAGAAGTTATTCAACTGGGTTTTCCATTCGTCATCGGTTCTTTTTAATTTTTACATACCAAGGCACCTTTTTCATATCTTATCGTTCGTGTCGATAACTTTTGTTCGGATTTCGCCAAGCGAGTGTTGTCATTGTGATGAATGTGATGATTCATTGATTCAAAATGTCGTTTTTCATGTCCATAGTTGATTTTAATTTCATTTCGCATAATGTCAATTCTTCGTGTAGATTTCGGATTTCGTCTTCGTGTGCTTTTAAACTTAGCTAACTTAGGTAACTCAAATGTTTGTCATTTTTGTGCAGAATCCACGTGTTCGAAGCTAACTCATCGTTTTATTTCGTTGGTGTTTCGTTAACTCGCGATGTACTTCTACAAACGAATTTGCAGACATGAATTTTGACGATGGACTGTTCATACGTTCGACCAGAAGATATTAATTTGCATGATGCTGAATCCATTCTCTACGTTGAAATCATTTCCAAGCATCCAGTACAAGTAAGACTTGAGAGAAATGTTTACATTATACGATTGTTGTATCTGTACAAGATGATGAGATCTCCTAAAAGGGATCGTATAGAAAGAAATTACCATTGATGGTATGAACATCGAGCTTCTGGTATTATTGATAGATATGCATTTACATTATGTACCTTTCATAAGTTTCGTATATTTTAGCTCACTTCCAAGTTCCACCTTGTCCTGCGGGTATTGAAAATTAACCGTTGATAGTGTTACCGAACGAACGTTATATTCGAGCTATCATTTAATTACTCATTCTACGGGCCGTTTCTCTTTTCCATCTAGAGTCATTTGTCGTAACCGTTTATGAATTAGAAATTAACTTTGAAAAATCTTCAGTACCTAATCTATACGAAGTAGTAAGAGTATAGGTAAGTATTCTGCAACTTTGCATTTTGAATTGTTTTGCTCTCATTTCATAGAAGTAATTGCCTACGTTAATAGGCTCTTTGATGGAAATTTTGTTAATTTTTTACACACTGCGGTCTATATAAATTATAATGATCTTGCTTTAATTGCTATGATCGTTATAAATTTAGGAGATAGCGAAGGTGTATTAATCTGTTTTATGTGTTTTTTGATATGTAGGTGTGATTGTGATATGTCACACTCTTCCTGTATCGATCGATTATACTTTTCTTTTCAATCAAAACAAACAATACGATTTCATCTGCATAATTTATTCAAAAAAAAAAAAATAAAGAAACAAAATCTTAATCTTAATAGGTAGAGGTATACAAAAAAGAAATATAAAATTATTACATTACGAGATCACAATTTGAATTTATAAAAATGCTCATTGTCTCAACTCTCAATGCAGCCCAGTAATATGAGCTTTTTTTGTAAGTTGTTGGTCAATATTAAACTGGGCTAATATAGACGTATGTAGGTCTAGGTACATTTAAAAATACCTAAACCAAATCATCTTACCTCGAAGCATCGTATTTGAAAAATTCATAGAAAATTTTGTTTTAAAAAAAAGTAAAAAATAATGGTACACGAAAAAAGTAATAATACTCCTAAAAGGCGTGAAAGTTACGACGAATTACGAAATAAATTCGCTATAAAGTTAATACATTATGTAAGATTATGGCGATTTTAATTTTTTAACGACGTGTTTTTTATTATTAATTATTATAACATACACTCTTGATGATTGTTATGCGAATGCGATGCTTTAACGGTAATTAATACGTACTCTTATACTACCTATAAGCGTCGTATAGCATAATAACTTAATAAAAATTGTGAAATTTTCGCATACGGAATTATTAATCACATAAAAATCGATTATTACCTTTAATCTCGGGTATTTTGGAACATTATCTTTATTAAATCACCGGCATAATGGGATTATTTTGGAAAATATTATAATTAGTATTGGTTTATAATAATTATAAAGGTACTGAATGGAAATGAATTAGGTATCATTCGTGGCAGTATGTTTGAATATTTGTTTACCTACTCGTTTTGGAAAAAAAAACACGAAAAAGCTTTTAAAATTTGAGAGAAAAAAAAAGAGTAAAAAATGGATATGTTCTCAGTATCTGTTTTTTGAAAAATCGAGCTGTGGGTAGGAAAGGGGTGGAAATTTCGAATATTTCTGAGTTTAAGCTACTGCCAAAAATGTGCAAGTTCATATTTCAATACTGGTTAAACTAGGGTCAAATTTATTTGCTTGGTTTTGAAAAGATTAGATAGGAGATTCGCTACTGCCCAAATTTGCAAGCTGATATCTCAAGACTGGTTAAAGTAGGGTCAAATTTATTTGCTTGGTTTTGAAGAGATTAGGTAGGAGATTCAAAATCAGTAATTAAAATTGACTTTCGTAGTTTGGGGGGGGGGGGGGCGCAAAACCCTAAGTTTTGATCAAAGTTGAAAAAAATTTCAAAAGTCAAGTTGCATATCGATTGTTACTGAATTCAAGACGCCAAGTTATAATGTCAGTATGTTTTTTCGATCCAACCCCTCTAACACCCCCCTCCCCCCACAGCCCATGAATATCGAAAAATTTGAAAACTGCAAGTGACGTGTCGTTTGTTAGGTTTTCGAGGGTGCTGAGTTCGAATATTTACCCATTTTTCGGTTACGACCCCTCAGTGCTCTTCCAACGGTTCAACTTTGAAAAAAAATTGAAAAATGTTTTACAAAAATGTGATGTGACATGTCGATCCTCATTAATTCGTGGTCGCTGAGTTCTAATATCTGTTTAATTTAGATTTCAACACTCAGAGTCCTTCGTCGCTTTTTCTCTTCAAAATGGGTGGTTGGAAGACATTGAGAGGTTCAATTTTCAAGAAAAAATAACAAATGAAGCATCACATTGAGTGCTAGGTTGAATGTACGAGTATAAGGAGAGGAAAAATTGAAAAAAAAACTTCAAAATGTCAAAAAAAGCAACTCTTGACTCAGAAACCAAAACTGAGTGACTCAGAGAAGGGCTTGAGACCTCAAATTTCACTAAATGTAATATGCTTATCAAAGTATAGGTTTTTGAAGACCCTGGTTCCGATTCTAAAAGTCCATTGACCACAAAAGCAAAATCTAAGTATCCCTAGAAGAAGGTACGTAATACATATAAGCCCAAAAATTTGAAAATGTATTATGAACATCGAACTATAGATTTTTGAGGACACTTATTCCGATAATGAACCCTGTTTGACCCCCTAAACTAAAATTGAGGGCTCAGAGAAGGACTCGGGGCCTGAAAATTCAAAAAATACAATATGGGTATCGAAATGAAGTGTTTTTAGATGCGCTGATTCTGATTCTTAAAACAATGTGACCCTATACATATTCAAAACTGATTGCATTTTGTGACGTTTCGGGCTCCAAAGAGAGGCTCGATTTCGATTTTTGGTTCAAATGGATTTTAGAATCAAGATCAATGCTTTTGAAATCCTATCATACGATAATTTTTGAATTTCACCCCCTTCGCTGATCTTAGCTTCATGAGAATCAGACAATAGTTTGTGCATTAATTAACCAAATTCTTCTCTGATGACATTTAAATAGATTTGTCCCCCCCTCCCCGTCCATTTTGGGTGTGGTTAAATTTTAAAAGACTTGGAAAACTGGAAAACGTCTGTAAAAATCATTTCAGTGAAAGGTTTTCAATTTCGTTTTTGAATTTTTTTGAAAAAAGTGGAAAAAATTTCGGATTTCTAGGTCAATGTTCAACCTCTTCGTTGAGAGCTCAAAAGTTCAAATTTTTCATTTTTTTTTTGAATTAAAAAAATCACCTGGATCAAGAAAAAAATTGAAATTTTTTCAAACTTTGAGCTCTTTGCGGGGAGAGACGAAGCTAAGCATTGATCTAAAAGATTGGAATTTTTCCTACACCTCGTTGAAGTCGATTGCCACAATTTGTTGCCAAGCTCCATCAAATTTCAAAAAAAAAAAAAAATTTGAAAAACGGACCTAAAATTAAAAATTCTAAAACGAACTGTGACGAGTCGTGTGTTAATTTTTCGGGGGTACCAAGATCGAATATTCTCTTATTTTTTTCAAGGAATTTTTCAACTATCCCCACGATTTATAAAATTTCCAGTAAAGTAAGTCTAATTTTTTACAGCATATTTTCGCATATTCTACCTACTCGTATAAGAGTATGAAAAAGCATATTTAGGCACTTAAGGGACTTTTTTCAGGTAGGTTTTTAGAGAATTTGTCTCATTTTTCGAGAATATTGTATCCAATTCCAAATTTTTGTACCTCCTGTACCTATATTTGGCCAATTTTCCATTTTTCCCCACAAAATTTTCTCATGAAAATCAAGGTGAAAGCGAAGACAAAGATTTTCGCAAAACCAAATTTTAAAGGATTTTTTTGTTCGCAAATTCCTAATATTGTACTTTACAATATGTACATATTAAAATTGTTGTGAAGATGATTTCTTCTGTAAAACACACCCATATCGTTAGGGAATATTCTTACTTTTTTGAGCGTTTTTGGCATTTTTAGGGAATATTTTTCGTTTTACAGCATTTTTGGCATTTTTAGGGAACTTTTAAACACATATTTAGAGTTTATGGAGATAGAATATCCGAGCCCTGATAATGAATACGTGGTTTGACATCGATTCCCATTAATTCGGCGTCACCGAGTTCGAATATTAATCTAGTCCTTGGATTTAAACTTTAAGTATTTTTTCAGTGAATCGTTTTTTCAAAAAAATGGTCGACTCACCAGGCACTGAAGGGTCGAATCAAAAAAATATATCGATATTTGAACTCAGCGACCTCAAATTAGCTGAAATCGACATGTCGCACCGTAGGAGAAAGTGATGACTGTTTTTCGGGGGGGGGAGGGGGGGTGAGAGGAAGATGATGAGGAAATTCTTATTTTTATTTTTCAATTTTTGATTTGTTATAATTTCAAAAACTGAGCATTGAAATCTGAATTTTGCAGGTTGAAGTACGTGTAAAAAGACGTATTCTGGATGTGTCTGGAATGAAGAGGAAGAAGGGGTGAGGGGGGTGAGAGAGAGGTTAGTTTTTTCATTGAGTTTTTAAATCAATGGTTTTTCTATAATTTTGAAAATTCGTCTGGTAAACATTTTTTTGTTCAATTCAAACTCTAAAATTAAACGAAAACGTCGAAATTGAATATTAAAATACCGCCACGAAATCGTTCAGAAATTTTTTCCATAGATACCTTAGGTATTGCTTTTTCAAAGGACGAATCACACAAACATTCAACTTATTCCTTAAGAATATAAGTATAATCACCACTAGTTGCCTTATGGGAAAGAAAGTACCACAACACTTATAAATTACCACGAAATATTTAAAAAAAATGAAAAAAAAATGAATAGTAAAAACAATTAAATAACTAGGCAGTCATCAAAAAAATGAAAAAAAAAAAAATTGGAACGACCAAATACAAAGTACAACATCTAAATACAATACTTAAAAAAATAAACAACACAACAAACAATAAACGAAAATAAAATATATAGCTACTAAGTCATAAAAGGAATACTAAACGGTAAAAAAATACATACGTAGTACATTAAAAACAACAAGTGGAAAATCAGATGGAACATGGAACCTTATTCGTATATGACCAGAAATTCGAGGAATTAGAATACCTACCTAGGTCGTGGCCGAATAATAATGTGATTGTTTTTTGAGGCTTAGGCTTAGGCAACACATCTTGCAACTGTGCGTTGCAATGGAAAGAAGAAGCGTAATGGGAGGTGTATGTAGAACACTAGGAACTGCGTATTTTTAAGGTATAAGTAGTATACTTAAGCACTCGTTACTCTTCCTCTTTCTCTTCTCTCTCCTCTAGTGTAATTCGTCGTCTAGAAATATCACAATAGTACAGTACATAAGTCGTATGTACTTGGGAAAGCGTAGCTAGCTCGGAAATTTAGAGGAGATGTACAGAAGGAAGGGGACACTGGACAGTGGTTGGGACGGTCGTCGACGTCGTCATCGATAAAATCATATACCAGAAAAAAAAATTCATTCTTTTACGAATTTTGACGATTTTTCTTCTTATTTTTCCTGAATTGTTGCCTAGTTTTCCTGATCCATTGAAGCCACTGTTTTAGAAAATCACCGTATTTCGATATTACCTCGATATCTCGCAAATGTCTCGCTGTTTTTTCCGCCGATCCTTTGTATAAATATTGCTGCGGGATTTCGAGTCGATCTCCGGATGGTCTGACTTCCAGCGAGATTAGACTCGATTGCACGTCGCAGAGTAGCTGTGGAAAATACCAATTGGTTAGTTCGATTCGAGATTGCAAAGTTTACTTATTCGATCTGGACGATCATTATAGTCCGGCATATGACAATAGGAGTAATTGCACCCCCCCCCGCCGATCCTCCGGGACAACTTTTTTCTTAAAGGGGACATCCTAAGGAACATTTTAAAGCAAAGTTTCCAAAAAAAAAGTTGGCCTTACTTACAAAATGGCGGCCATTTTGATTGACAGGTCAGCCGAAATCGCAGATTTTGCGTTTTAACATATGTATAGGACTTGCACGAACTTTTTCAAACTTTACAAAGGTATATCGAAAGATCATGCAAAAATTCATCACCTGTCAAAATTTCAAGTACTAAAGTGCGTTTTTCGATTTTTGGTGAATTTTTGAAAATCGAATTTAGGCCAAAAATGAGGGAAAAAATCAAAATTTTACCAAATTGACCAAGAAAGCTGAAATTTGAGATATACCCTGTTTTCGACATGCCAAATCGATTGGTAACGGTTTCAACCCGTTTTGAGCAGTTCTGGAGCCTCCAGAAGATTTTTGAAACTCGAAATTCCCACAAAATTCCATCAAATTGGAGTTATAAAGCTGAAATTTATTCTAAAAACTAAATTTAATACGCTGCGAAGTACTGCAGGTGAATTTCAAGTCGTTTTGGAGCCTCCAGCGACTTTATGAAAATTCCTGAAGCCTCCAGCAGATTTTTGAAACTTTGAATTTTTACAAAATTTCATCAAATGGAGATGGAAAGCTGAAATTTACTCTACACTCCAATTTTAACACCCTCTGAAGACAACTTCAGGTGGATTCAAGTCATTTTAGAGCCTCCAGCGACTTTTTTGAAAATTACTGAAGCCTCCAGTAGATTTTTGAAACTTTAAATTTCCCAAAAATTTCATCAAACCAAGATGGAGAGTCGAAATTCATTCTGCAAACTAATTTCAATACGCTACGAAGTTGACAGCTGGTGAATCTCAAGTCGTTTTGGAGCCTCCAGCAACTTTTTGAAAGGTTGTATGACGTTTTTTTGGAAAATTAAAATTTCCTAAAAGTAGCTGGAAGCTTCAAAACCATTTGAAACCACCATGGAGTCTGCGAAGTAAATTTCAGCTTGCCAACTCCATTTCATAAATTAATGTTGGGGAAATTTCAAGTTTCAAAAATCTACTGGAGGCTCCAGTAATTTTCAAAAAAGTCGCTGGAGCAGGGTGTCTACCAGGTCGCTATAGCGTTAAAAGTCGCGAAAAGTCGCGATTTTGAAAATAGGGCGCTAAAGTCGCGAAAAGGTCGCGATTTTCGCCAAAAATACCAAAAAGTCGCTATAAATTGTCCAAACTTCAAATTTTAAAAACTTTTCTTATTTTTAGTTGATGGCGATTGGTAAAAAAAACATTTTTTTCGTTGGAAATTTTTTTTTGGGGGGGAGGTACTTTTAACTGAAAAAAAGTCGCTAAAAGTCGCGAAAAGTCGCTATTTTTGAAAATTAAATTTTGGTAGACACCCTGTGGAGGCCCTAAAATGACTTGAACCCACCTGAAATCGTCTTCAGAGGGTGTTAAAATTGGAGTGTAGAGTAAATTTCAGATTTCCATCTCCATTAGATGAAATTTTGTAAAAATTTAAAGTTTCGAAAATCTACTGGAGGCTCCAGTAGTTTTTCAAAAAAAAGTCGCTGGAGGCCCTAAAATTACTTGTGCCCACCTGAAGTCGTCTTCAGAGGGTGTTAAAATTGGAGTGTAGGTAGAGTAAATTTCAGCTTTCCATCTCCATTTGATGAAATTTTGTAAAAATTCAAAGTTTCAAAAATCTGCTGGAGGCTTCAGGAATTTTCAAAAAGTCGCTGGAGGCTCAAAAACGACTTGAAATTCACCTGCAGTACTTCGCAGCGTATTAAATTTAGTTTTTAGAATAAATTTCAGCTTTATAACTCCAATTTGATGGAATTTTGTGGGAATTTCGAGTTTCAAAAATCTTCTGGAGGCTCCAGAACTGCTCAAAACGGGTTGAAACCGTTACCAATCGATTTGGCATGTCGAAAACAGGGTATATCTCAAATTTCAGCTTTCTTGGTCAATTTGGTAAAATTTTGATTTTTTCCCTCATTTTTGGCCTAAATTCGATCTTCAAAAATTCACCAAAAATCGAAAAACGCACTTTAGCACTTGAAATTTTGACAGGTGATAAATTTTTGCATGATCTTTCGATCTACCTTTGTAAAGTTTGAAAAAGTTCGTGCAAGTCCTATGTTAAAACGCAAAATCTGCGATTTCGGCTGACCTGTCAATCAAAATGGCCGCCATTTGTAAGTGAGGCCAACTTTTTTTTTGGCAAGTTTGCTTTAAAATGTTCCTTAGGATGTCCCCTTTAAGAAAAAAGTTGTCCCGGAGGATCGGTGGGGGGGGGGGTGCAATTACTCCTATTGTCATATGCCGGACTAACAGGTAAAATGGTTTGTAGCTTACTTACCGATTTCAAATCTGCGAGAACTCTTTTGGCGAATTTTTGCTTCGGGATATCCTCGTCATCGGTTAACATTTCCGTAAACATCATGGCGTATTTTTGTAACATGGTGTACAAAATTTGCTCGATGTTTGGTATAGTTTCAACGCTGGAGACGCTGATGTCGCGAACTTCTTGACTCGTTGGTAACCAACCGTTGGAGAATATCTTTGGTAGCTTCTGTCGAGTAAAGATTATCAAATTAGTACGTATTTGAGAATTTCAAAAAATTCAGAATTTCGTGGAAATTTCGAGTTTCAAAAATCTATCTGTTGGAAGGCTCCAGAACTGCTCAAAATGGTTTGAAACCGTTTCCAATCGATTTGATAGGTCGAAAATTGGGTATATCCCAAATTTCAGCTTTCTAGACCAATTTGGTAAAATTTTGACCTTTTTTTTCTCATTTTTGACGTAAATTTGATTTTCAAAAATGCACCAAAAATTGAAAAATGCACTTTAGCAGTTGAAATTTTGGCTGGTAATGAAGTTTTGCATATTCTTCCGATCTAGATTTGTTCAGTTCAAAAATTTCAGACTAGGTACTTACCCTATATAATTAATGTGAAATATTTGAGAAGAGATAGGAAAAAATTTTCAAAATATCAATTTACCTCAAAATTAGCGATTTGCAAATTTTCAACCGTTCAGTAGAACTCTATAAAGTGGCCTTGATTTGGTGGTAATGACAGAGGTTGACGTAGAATTTCAAATATGACTTTTTTGGACCATTTTTCCCAAAACAGAGCGAAAAAAGTACGATTTTTTTCCAAAAATTCCCTCTCTTTGAGAATCCATGTCCCTCTATGGGCTCTAAAGGCATCTTTTGAAGCTGAAAATTTTTCCAAGTTACTTTCAACTCAAAATTCAGGTCCCCATTTTTAATTTAGTCAAAATCCTCCGATATTTTTTTTGCCTTTATATGTAAAATTACGTTATTTGGGATGAGAAAGTCAGGAATATACATTGTAGGTAGTCAAATTTCACACTTACCATGTTGTGAGTCTTTATAGTGTAGTTTTGACGTTGATAAAAGTACAAGCAGAGTTTCAAATTTTGCTTGACCTCTTTCAACGATTTCATGATCATCGAACGTTTAATCTTCGCATCCATCTGATGATTGTCGTCGAAAGCGTCGCTGTCGATTTTCATTCCACAAGGGGCTTCCCACATAGGTACTTGCAGGCCTGCCTCGCGGCATGTGCAAGCTGCGTATACCGTTGAAATGCTGATCAACAGCAGTATAATTGAATATTGGAGTGTGTATCCTGAAATTGAAAGAACAGATGGGTTAGTCTACGAAAAATTTTAGGATGGATTATTGATCTATATAAATTTTAATTGTCGTAGTGTGAATTTAGAAGCAGTGAAAATATGATGGGAGCGAGATGAAAGCGGGAAAAATAGTTATATTTATTACGTATTTTTGGTTTGATTTACGCATTGGTTATGATTTAACTTTGTCTAATTCAACTTCCACTTGCATTTTTTTAAATTACATTTTTTTTTTCATTCTATTTTTGGACTAAGTTTTGATTAAAAATACTCGCAAGAAGATCGTGAGAAGGTTGACATGAAGTGGCCATCAAAGTAATTGTGATTGAGCTCAGAGCTGACTGGTCTATGTATTTTCGCGAATTGCTATGAGTAATCAAGTGCCGCTATCATTTTAATTGCCTGTATCAGAATTCATCGTGCTGATAAACCGTGTGCTGAACGTGTTGCCTATCCTTTCAAATGGAGTGAAATTGCAGTTTCAGTTGAAAATTTCCAACTTTGGTAGTTTTTATCCGATTTCTTTCAAACTTGCAGGGATGTTAGACACTACTAAGGGCTATTTATGGAAATTTTTTTGAATTTTTTTCGAGGGTATCTTCTGAGCGAAACGCGCATTTTTCTCTTTTAAACGGGACTTTTGGTCACTTTCTTTGAGAGGCGGAATTATGAAAAAAATACATGTATATCTCACCTATATGCACATTGCACATGCGCAAGATGCTTTTTCTCAGAATTTCTTATTATAGGCAGAAAACCTTGAAAAATGTAAAAAAAAACTGCCATTTCTCCGATTTTTCCTGTCTAAATTGGTCAATTATGTCCGAAAATTTTTTTTCTCTCGATATATCTGAAAGACCCCCCTCCCCCCTTCCCGCAACTGCACCTTAGATATGAATTTAAACCAAATTTGTCAATTTTTTCCATGTCGAATAATTTTTACTAAAAAAATTGAATTCAGAATTTGCATGATTTCGGGAACTCTTGAACCCCCTTTCTTTCGGGTCACCCAAGTGACCCATGTGACCAAAATTCATGTGATTAATTCGGTTAAATTTTGACTTTTTACCATTTTTTTGCCAAAATTTTGAAAAATTCACTAGGTCACAGGTGTTATATTTTACATGATCTTTCGATTTAGCTTCAACTGGTTCAATTTTTTTTTGTCATTTGACTTTTGAGATACCAGAAAAGTTTCAAACCTTCATGTTATATGTGCTATTTCGAAAATTTTTCAGATTTTGGGAAACTTGAATTTTCGTTAAATTTTGTCAAAATTATTCAAATTCAAGAGGTTGTGTTCAACTTCGCTTGCATCATTTGAAAAGCGAATCTTAAATGAGGATGTGGAAAAGAGGGGGTAGAAGCAAAAATCAAAACATTTTAGCGTATTTTTTCAACGTATTTCATTTTTTAAAAATGACGCATTTAAGAAAACAAAATTAACATTTATGTTTTCCAAAATTTCCAAAATTTTGACCTGATAATGGTAATAATTTTCAGATTCGTCGATTTAGATTTTTTCACTCTATTTTACCACTAGCCTAAGAAAATTAGCATTGAATAGGGAAACGCTAGAGGGCAAGTTGAATTTTGGTATACTGGCCTATTTTTATACCCTAAACACGAATCCTTGGTGTCCCCACCTGTACCTAGTGAGCTTTCCCCCAATTGTGGATTTTAGCCTCCCAAATGAGGTTTTCCGCATTTACTTCCCGAAATTGTGGTCCTAGCCCGAAAAAGGGGGTCTATAAAAGTTGTTCTAAATCAAATTTCCCATCAGATGAGCTATGAATCAACTTCGTCCCTCAAAGGGAGGGTGGACCTTCAGTCAATTTAAAGAAAATTTGCGTTGAATAGGAAAATGCGGGGGTGAAATCTGAATTTTGGTATACTGGCCTATTTTTGTACCCTGAACACGAATCCGTGGAGTCCGCACCTGTCCCAAGTGATTTTTCCCCCTAATGTGGATTTTAGCCCCCCAAATGAGATTTTTTAGAGGTTTTTCACCCCTACCTCCCGAAATTGTGGTCCTAGCCCAAAAATGGGGTTTATAAAAGTTGTTCTAAATCAAATTTCCCATCAGATGAGCTATGAACCAACTTCGTCCCCTTAAGGAGGGTAGACCTTCGGTCAATTTCAAAAAATTAGCGAATAGGAAAATGCGGGGGGGGATCTGAATTTTAGTATACTGGCCTATTTTTGTACCCTGAATACGAATCCGTGGAGTTCCCACCTGTCCCAAGTGATTTTTCCCCCAAAATCATGGCTCAGATTCAAAAACCTCCTATATTTGATTGAGTCCAGCTCCACCCCCCTTAGGAGGACGAAGTTGGTTCATAGCTCATCTGATAGGAAATTTGATTTAGAACAACTTTTATAGACCCGTTTTTTGGGCTAGGACAATTTCGGGTGGTAGGGGTGAAAAACCTCATTGGGGGGGGGGGCAAAATCAGCTCACTAGGGACAAGTGGGGACACCAAGGATTCGTGTTTAGGGTATAAAAATAGGCCTGCAGTATACCAAAATTCAGCTTGCCCTCTAGCGTTTCCCTAGGACCCCCTTTTTTCAGCTAATTTTCTTAGGCTACACTGACCCAAAATTAAACACTATCGAAAGAGTAGTTCAATTTTGAATATTTCAAAAATTGTTACATGGGTTGGAAATTTGGGTTTTCGAGGTCACCTATTTCCAATTTGTACCTAATTCAAAATCACAGAAAAAATCTGGCGAGAAAAAATAGAATTTAGCGATCTTAAACTTTCATACCCTTGTCAAAAATTTTGTAAATTGAACCCTCCCCCTTCCCCTTGAGACGCAATTAATTTCCTCAATCTGAACAAAAATTATTCTTATGACCTTTCGAAATGAATTACAAGTTTGCGCCGAATTCAAAAGCAGCGATGATTTTTCTTTTAGTTCGAAAGTTGAAATTTTCTGCAGCTTCAAAAATATGAATTTTTTTCGCGAATTTCCACGATCTTGACAAAACTATTCTTACGACATTTTCGACGTATTAAAATGGCTTAAAATTTAGCACTGAATTTGAAAATAGGCGAGATTGGCTCCACAGCTGAAATTTCTTGTTTCAGTAATGGATTTTTTTTTGGCGTATTTCCCTAATCCAGTGTAGGTGCCAGGATTTTTCCTTGGAGTGGGATAATTGGGTCCCAACCAAGTACATAGTTTTCTCATCTCATTTTTGAGCACGAGGGAGGGGGGGGAATCAAGTTTCCTGGGACGGAGGCAGATGTCACTTATTCATTTATTTTTTAGAACAGAGAGATTTCAGCGACTGGAATATGTCTGGAAGGTAGTAAGTACATATTTCGAGTAGCGTACGAAATTACCTATTAATGAAGGCTTTGAGATGAAAAAAAATACCGTTCCCACAAAAAATATGAAAAAATGAAGTGGGACGTGCCCAAATAAAAAAAGAACGAAAATTTTTGAAAAATTTCCAATTTTTTTTTTACAATTTTAAAAGAAGCAGGACATCTATAGTATAAAGCTACAAGCAAAAAAAGTTCAGCAGGCTCTCATTCAGCCCCAATTGTACCTAGGAAGCTAATTTTTTTTTAAAATAGAAAACTCCCATCCCCCCTCCCTGAAACTAGCACTGTCCTAATATGGACGGAAAGTATTCTTGTGACCTATTGAAATAGGTTAGAATTTTGCGCTGAACTCGAAAATGACTATGATTTTTATATTGGCCCCAAAACCAAAATTTTTTACCCCAAAAATGGCATGGAATTTTTTTTGAGAATTTTCGCGATCTTAATGAACCATACCTGCCCTTTCGACCTATTATTGAACGAGATTAAGATGAGATTTTTCGCTGAATATGAAAATAGCAATTTTTTTTTATAAGTGATTCATTCAAAATGGTTTTTTTCTGGAAGGACCTTTACTTCGTTGAAATCCCAAAAATTCGCTTTCGCAACCCAGACCTCGTAGATAGCATCAAAATCCCACGCAGATTTTCTGCCACTAAAAAAGTCCACACTTTTTCGATTTTGACGCGCAGAGTAGACTTACTCACCAACGTACTTAGGTTGACGTGGACCACTCGCCCCCTCAGCATTCGTTATCATGGGAAGTCGCTTTAATTAATTACGTATACACGGAGCAGGGGTCTCGTGTATAATTAATATCATTTCGACGTTTTTATTTACATATGTGTACACATAGTTAATTGATCACTCACGACCGAGAGGACGAGATAAGGTATTATTTTTAGGTATTTCTAAGCCGGAAAATACGGTAATGTAAGTGATATTTCCGGATATGGGAAAATTATTCTATTCGTTGTAGCAAAATATAAAAAAATTGAGGTGAACTCTCCATGTACATATGTACGTACATTGCATAACATATCTTGTACTCGAAATTAAGTACATGTGTACGTACATGTCGTACAACGTGTAAAGTTCATTCGTATCCTTATACACCTAATCGTTTCACTAAAAAGACAAACAGTACATACGAGTACATTATTATTTGTATTGTATGTAATTGTTTTATGTTTTCTTATATTCTCGCTTATAATCGATACATTATAAACGCATTTTTTCGGCGTGTACTCGACTCGTATTCGCGTGTATATGCAAGTAGACCGTATTGTTATCGTAAATTTTTTTATTCTCATTAACCGAGTATGACTAATTCTACCTCTACTGTCGTCGTCGTCGTTGTCGGCCGCCCAAAATGAATCGAACGCGAATACGAGTATCTGGCTGTGCTATGAGCCCGATGCGGTCGACGCTTTACACTTTACATGACGCATACTCGCGGCTGCGGCTGTATTATTCGTGCGTCGCCGTCTCCGCCATCCCATCCATCGTCGATATTTTCGTATTCGCTGTATTCGCCGAAACACATTGTATATGTCTAAAAGGAGTAATTACGAGTACACTAATTTGAAAATTAGATACACGAACACGACGACGACGACGAAAGAGAGGAGAAAATCACTGAAATGAGTAACTCAGCCGACGACGACTAACGACTGACGACTAAAGCTACGTCCACCGATCCACATTTTCAGGACGAGGATGAGGATATATCCGTATAGGATACGCGAATCGTCGATACACCTACTAACTCTAAGTACATCGAGGCGTGTAAAAGTACGAGGAAAACCCAAGGTCGACGTGTTAGTATGTACGTAAAGTATGTCCTGTATGTTGTAGTGGTGATAGGATATTGTTGTATGTACCTAAGCTTCAATTAACGATAATTTTTTATCACCGAAATCAAAATTACGATGTAAATGATAATTTTTTTTTCTTGCATGTGCATTTTGCAGCAAAAAAAAAAAGCAGCTCGTACTATCGTTGATTATTATGGGAAAATTGATGACAATATTGCCCCTCGTTTTTTAATCGTAATCAGTGATGAATGGGATTTTTATTTTCGTAAATCTGACTTCACGTATACGATGACTGCAAAAGTACCTACATAGACATATGGTATGTGAAATTGTGATTGCTGTGTTTAGATTTAGATTCACGACCAGATTACTGATGGGTTTTGCCCTGAAATCAGCTCATGCTCGTTGCATACTTACCATATAAGAGGATCCTATTATTATACGAAATGATGGAAATGATTTTTGTACAGATTTGTTATATTGAGATTAGGCAGCGTTTGAGAGAATGGTTTATATGTATGAACCAGTTTAAACGCGTTGTGGTGAGAAGAAATGAATGTAAATGTGATAATGAAGGTGGTCGATTCACGTTTTCGAGCTTTTGAATGAGGCTTTTGAATTTCGTGCTTGGTGGTGGTTATCTTTTGCGTTAATCTGTATACGAGATGTATTACGAGATAGATATGAGTAGATTTACGTGTATACTAATTGAGTCTTTTCTTGGTTGGATTTGGATTATCTATCATATGTACTATTGTACTTATGTTAGGTATTATCTCGTATTAACAGGTTAATTTTGAGGCGCTTTGATAAAGCCATTGGAAGTGATAGATGAACGAAAATCCGGTTTGGAAATTTTTCAGTCAATATTTCACACGAAATGAAACTGAATGTACGAGTAAAACGTCGATTTACATTTTCAAGCATATGTTCGATTTGTTCGTTTCTATTTGAAAGGAATGGTCACGTGGTTTTTTTTTTGATTTTTCAAAATCATTTTTGAAGTACGAGAGTTGTCTCGAGGAATAAAGATCGTTGATTGATGTGTAGGATAGGTATACCTTTTGAGTCTAAAATTAATTCGAATCGATTTATTTTTATTTTTGTGAAAATGACCTATTCACGTTGAATGAGGAAAATTTGTGAGAAAATTTGCCACACAATGGAACAGTTTTGGTGCAAGTACTCATTAATAGGTAGGGGAAGAAGTACAAAATAGCCTATTTAAAAGGTCGCAAGTTCAATAAAGTTCGAACGTTCTGATTTGTCACCCGAAATCTGTCAAAAATAAAGCCACATGGGAACGATTTAATCACATTCTATCGACGTGATGGAGAATTTAATGCTCTTCAATTTTTTTTCGTATGATCGTAATTTTTTTTCGAAAACGTGTATTTTCAGGAAATACCTACCGAAAGTTTTATTACGAAAAATTGAGGAAAACGAAATTTGAAATTACATAGTCGTAAAAAATTTACTGTTTTTTTTCAATTTTTTCATCCTCCAAAAATTTTGGTTTTGCCCCGAACAGTTTTGTTTTTGAAGCACTATATTGAACGATTTTTTTTAGAGCTCAAAAATCATATCTGCAAAAATTTCTCATTAGTCGTTCGTTACTAACTGAAAATTTCCTCGTGTCCATCTTTTTACCATAAGTTATCGTAATTTTGTTGAATTAATTTTAAAATTTTCCCTCCAAAATAGATAAATGGGGGAGGGGGTGTTGTTTTAATTTTTTGAACGTTTCATTTTGAATTTGAAACTGTCCTAATCGTTCAAGGACGAGATCTGGTAGTAAGGAGATGGCTCGAAATTTTCACTCATTGGTAGACTGGTTAAACTCGTAGAAAATTAATTGTTTACTGTATTTAACAAAGAATAATATATCGAAGATTGAAAACCAGTGATTGAAATTGAAAAGCTCAAATTTGAACTGTTAGTGTGAAAGGTCAACATTGTACTCGCAAAAACTGTTGGTCATTGTTTGAAAAATTCAAAAAATCGCACTGTGGACACTTTCATTCTATTTTTATCCAACCAATAATTTTAGAAGTGGAATCTCAACATGTCCCCTGGGGGAACAAAAGTCAACAATTTTGGTCAAATTCTCAAAAAAATTTCATGGTCGAGTGACGTATCGATTGCTACTAATTCAAAGGCGCTGAGTTCGAATATTTACTCATTTTTTCGATTCGATCTATTCGGACCCCTCCCCCTCCCCCACTCATCAAACATAGAAAAAAAAGTCCAGAAAATTTTCAAATGACGTGTGGTGCATTGTCGAAGGTGCTGAGCTCCAATATTTACTTTTTTCTTTTTTATTTGACTTCTGTGACTCCCTTCCCTCTTCTCCCCTCTCCCTCTCTAATTAATGCCCCAAAACGTGGCGAAAATTCAAAAAAAAATCAATTTTTGTATGATGCATTGTATGTGACATTTTCGAGGGTGCTGAACTCGAATATTCGCTCATTTTTTGTATTCAATCCTTCAACGTCACCACCCAATCCCCTAATCTATATATTAAAATTATGACCAGATTCTTGTGACAGCGAGATCTCAGGAACGGCTGAACCGATTTTGATCGACGAAGTCTCAAAAAAAAGCTTTTGACCCGTAGATGTGCAGGTTTTAATCAAAAGTTCAAAAAGTTGCGCCGTAAAGCTCAAAAAAGCTCAATAATTGATTTTTGTCCATACGTAGCGCATTCGACGTATACACAGTAGTACGTATATTATACCTTGAAAGAGCATCTAAAAAAGTCAAATGTTGAAGAAAAAAGTTCACAAAAAAGTTGTGCCTTAAAGCTCAAAAAAGCTCAATAATTGATTTTTGTCTATATGTAGCCAACTTGAAGTATACAGAGAAGTACGTATATTATACCTTGAAAGAGCATCAAAAGAAGTCAAATGTCGAAGAAAAAAGTTCATAAAAAAGTTGCGCCATAAAGCTCAAAAAAGCTCAATAATTGATTTTAGCCTATATGTAGTGCATTCGACATGTATAGAGAAATATGTATATTATATTTTGATCGACGAAGTCTCAAAAAAAAGCTTCTAACACGTAGATGTGCAGGTTTTAATCAAAACTTCAAAAAGTTGCGCCGTAATGCTCAAAAAAGCTCAATAATTGATTTTTGTCCATACGTAGCGCATTCGACGTATACAGAGTAGTACGTATGTTATACCTTGAAAGAGCATCTAAAAAAGTCAAATGTTGAAGAAAAAAGTTCACAAAAAAGTTGTGCCTTAAAGCTCAAAAAAGCTCAATAATTGATTTTAGCCTATACGTAGTACATTCCACATATATAGAGAAATATGTATATTATACCTTGAAAGAGCATCGACAGAAGTCCAATGTCAAAAAAAAAGTTTACAAAAAAGTTGTGCCATAAAGCTCAAAAAAGCTCAATAATTGATTTTAGCCTATATGTAGCATATGTCACGTATTCACAGTAGTACATATATTATACCTTGAAAGAGCATCTAAAAAAGTCAAATGTTGAAGAAAAAAGTTCACAAAAAATTTGTGCTTTAAAACTCAAAAAAAGCTCAATATCTATATATTAATAGCAAGGTGTTTTTTTTGTGATCGTTCGTTTGGAAGAACCGCCGAACCGATTTTGTTCGACGATGTCTCAAAAAAAAAGCTTTTGACCCGTAGATGTGCAGGTTTTAGTCAAAAGTTCAAAAAGTTTTGAAAAAAGCTTTCAAAAGATTCAAAAAGCTCAAAAATTGATACAGTATAAACAAGCATGACGATGTATACGCGAAAGTACGTATGGTCCACCTAGAAAGAGCTTGCCAAAAAATACTTTTTGACCATATTTGTTAAGTTTTATAAAAAGCTTAAAGCTCGAAAAAGTTGAAAAAGCTTTGTACATGACGTAAACAATTAGAATTCTTCAATACCCCATAAACATTTTAAATTACGTAAGAGGTCCACCCAGAAAGTGCTTGCCAAAAACTACTTTTTGGCCATATTCGTAAAGTTTTGAAAAAAGCTTAAAGCTCAAAAAAGCTCAAATGTCAAATTTTCCTTATATTATATTGTGTAATATGTCAATTGATATGTTTTCGAGGTCGTAGAGTTCGAATCTGGAGTCAGTTTTTTGGTGGGGTTGTGGTATAAAAACTTTGGAAAGTTCTGATTAAAGCTTTGAAAAGCTTCAAAAAGCTCAAAAAGTTCAAGGCAGTATTATTGACTGTGTCGATGTATACGCGCAAGTACGTATAGTGTACCTAGAAAGAGCTTGCCAAAAAATGTTTTTTGACCATATTTGTAGAATTTTGGAAAAAGTTCAAAGCTCGAAAAAGTTCAAAAAACGTTATACATGACATAAACAATTAGAATTTTTCAGTACCCAATAACTATTTTAATGTATGTATGGTCAACCTAGAATGTGCTTGCCAAAAATACTTTTTGACCATATTCGTAAAGTTTTGAAAAAAGCTTAAAGTTCAAAAAAGCTCAAATGTCAAATGTTTCTTATATTATTGTGTGATATGTCGATTGATATGTTTTCGAGGTCGTAGAGTTCGAATCTGGAGTTATTTTTTCGGTGAGGTTGTGGGGTGAGTCATGGAGGAGCTTAAAGCTTTAAAAAGTTCAAAAAGCGTCATACTTCATAAGAACAATTAAAATTCTCCAGTGTCCAATGAATATTTTAAGTATGTATAGTCTCCCTAAAAAGAGCTCCCCAAAAAATACTTTTTGACCATATTCACAAAATTCTGAAGGAAGCTTAAAGCTGAAAAAAGTCCAAAAAGCTTCAGATATGATGTAAAAATTAGAATACTCCAGTGCCCAATGAATATTTTAAAGTATGTATAGTCTACCTATATCGAGCTTGCCAAAAAATACTTTTTGACCATATTCGTGAAATTTTGAAGAAAGCTTAAAGCTGAAAATTTTTTAGAAAGCTTCAGATATGACATAAAAAATTAGTATTCTCCTGTACCGAACCAATTTAGAGTACTCATAGTCTACTTAGAAAAAGCTTGCCATAAAATACATTTTGACACATTCGCAGTTTTGAAGAAAGCCTAAATGAAATCCTAAAGCTTAAAAAACATGAAAAAGCTTCATACAATCAGTATTCTCTACTACTCAATAATATTTTAATTTGAAAATAGCTTTTAAACTTTAGTTGTGATGGTTTTTATCAAAAGTTGAAAAGTTTCTGAAGGGAGCTTTAAAAAGTTTTTAAATAGCTCAAAACAGAAAAACAACGGTGTTGATGTACACATGAAAAAGTGCTATTTTTAGCACATTGGGTATCAAAATTAATCCTGGAACCATGGTTTCATTTTTTTGAGTTCTGGAGTGGTTATATCTAGCATTTCACTTTTTCATCAACTTATGCAAGTTTCGGACTATTTGGGAAAATCTCTACTGTTATACGTAGGAGTTTAGATTTTTCAACTGAGGGGTTGAATTTTTTTTGTGAGTCCTTGACAAAATTAGAATCACGTTTTAAGGAAATTCCTAATTGCATTTTTGACTCGGAAATCTTGGAATATTTCTAAAATTGTGTTAAGTAAGTATTTTATTGAAGTATTCTCCAGTACCGAACCAATATTTAGAGTACTCATAGTCTGCTTAGAAAAAGCTTGCCATAAAATACATTTTGACACATTCGCAGTTTTGAAGAAAGCTTAAAAAAGTTCCAGGTCAAAGTTGAGTGAAACTTTGAAATTTTCAGTTATGTGGTATTAGATCCAATCCGATGTGTTAGTTTCATTTCAACTGTAGGAAAAAAAACAAGTATTTTTGGAATTTTTCAGCAAATTCTGCTAAAAAAGTGATAAGTAGGTAGCCTAATTCGCAATTTTGCCTAAAACTTGAAATTTTTGCCAACTTTAAATGAAACCATGACTTTTCAGGCAATTGTTATAAGAAAGCTGATACTTTTTTTCAATTTTTGTAGAAAAATAGGACATTATTTTAATGAATGATAAAGCGATGACAGAGTGATGCTTTTCAGGATATTTTAGAGAACAATTTCCCGTACGGAAAAATACTATAGTTAAGCATAGTATTTTTCCGTACGGGTTACACTTTGGGTTATTTTTGATGAAAAAGTAAGAATTATTGGAATTTTTGCTTTGAAACAATTTTTTTTTCTGTCAATTATTAAAACAGCCATAAACTTTCACAATTTCCGGCAAAGAGCAACAATAACAATGTTAGCAAAAAGCAAGACTTTTTGGGAATTATAGGCGAAAAAAGATACTTTCAAAATTTTCAAAATGAACAATTCACGTCTAGAAGAGGAGCGCAGTATGCGCGAAAAACGGGTTATCTAGTTTTGATTAAAAAACACCAAAAATTTGCTTAAATGTATGTCGATTTTTGTTTATTTAAAGTCTTCTAATTCGAATATCTGATCGTTTTTGGACCCCATCGCTCGGAGCCTTTTTAGCCTCGAAATTTTGAAGAAAAAAGTACAAAAAATTAAAAATTTAGTTAGATACGTTGATTTTTTTAATATTTGGGGGGGGGGGGGTCATGTTTCGAAACATTTCACGATCTCCTCAAAAGTGAACTTGAAAGCTTTTCTGATTTTGGAAAAATCCTTCCCTTTATCCTGCGTACCTTTGGTGCCAAAATTTCCAAAAACTTGATAATTTATTACTATTTTTGAAATTTTGTTCTTTTTTTTCATTTATTTAGCCACGTTTTGATCTTCCTGCTCCTCTTGAAAATTGAAAAAATCCTGACCTAAGAATATTCTGATCCGAAAAATTTTTACAGCTCTCCCCCTCCCACTCCTCTAAAATTGAAATATTCGAATCAATGACTGTTGACTTTCTGACATTACGTTAGACTTTTGAAAACTCGAGTTGGAGAATAAAATCAAGGAATTGTTAAAATTAACCTATCAAACTTCCAAATGAACTTTCTGAACACTGAGAAATTGAGCAAAAAATGTATCCATGATTCAAAATTTTTGAAAATCTTCCATATTATTCATTTTCAACTTTTTCCATAGATAAAGGTTGTAGAATTTTCCCAATAAAATTTTTTCCAATTTTTTTTGTTGGAATTTTTGAACGAAATCTAGAAAATGTTCCAACCCCCCTCTCCCTTTTTTTTTCCAAAACTTCAATAATACCTATGTGAAAAAATGGCGTGATGGAAATCGTACTCTAGGTCAGTTTTTTTTTAATGGTGGCCTGAGTTAGTTAGACGCTTTGTTTAATGGCGAGAAGAATTATTTTTTTGAAAGCTGAATTTTTTGGGAAAATGTCATCATAAGCTGAACATTTTTAACAAATTTTGAAATATTTTCAACATTTTTGAAACTAATTTTCTAATTATTTCAAAAGTGAATGAAAAATTCTAAAAGATGATCAATTGAATTGAATTTTCTGAACACCTACACTTTATTCTGGCTCGATTTATAAGGTGAGATTTTTTTTAAAATGTGAAAAATTGATCAGGGAGGGGGGTTGAAGTAACCAAAATCTCTTAATTTATCATCTATGGATTGAAACTTGTCTCGATAAAAAAATGCTTGTCCCTCGCCACCATTTTCCAAATTTTATGAACAATTTATTAATTTACTGAAATTATTTTTGAAAAATCACAAGTCTATGATTTCATTTTTGGAATCAAATACATTTATTTTCACTGCTTAAAAATAACTACTTTCTTAGTATGAAAAATTATTACCTCGAGAAATTTTCCAGAATAAGTTAATGAATTTTTTAAATTAAGTTAAAAGGCACATCACTCGATATTTCTTACAAAATAAGGAAAAAATTACGACAATTTTCGTCGAAAAAAATACCTACATAAATAAATTTCACATTTTGAAAAACTTACCACTTACGTCCATGATTGCTTTGGTTTTCAGGTCAATAGGTAGTGAAACACAAAATATTATCGTCGATTATTTAAAACAAAACAAAATAATTGTAACACAATTGAAGTCGAGGTAGCCTTTGCGAGCAGGCCACACGTTCAAAATAATATGTAATTAACCCGAAAGAGTCTAGACGTTTATTACGTAATGTTGTCTGGACATCGTCGGGACGCGCATCATAACACAACAAATCACCACCGGTAAGGAAAAAAACACGTGTTTCAGGAGTAAAACAGTACGAAAAAAAATTGTCGACGCGAAAAATTCTATAAATAACGGTTCGCGGTAACTAAATCACCCTCTAGGTAACTCGACGAAAAATAATTTTAAAAAAAAATTCAATCAGCCTGCGGGGTTACGAAAAAAAAAAGCAAATCACTTTCGACGAATATCGATCGATATTATCACTGGTTTAAAGATTTGCAAAATTGCAACCCGGTTTCGATTTACAAAGTTGCGTTATGTTGAATGTTGGTTGGTTGCCGGTGAGTATCTGCTCGACGCTGTACATGTGATTATGTTTTTATAGGGAACTACTTATTATTAAGAGTGTACGGTGCGATGACACACCATGTTCAGCTGTATTGCTGTATACGTAAGAGTGTAAAATCGGGGGATTCTCTCTCGATAAACGGCGAGGCGACGACGACCCACGCAAATTCGTATATCGTTTTTCATTTGGTTACCACTTTTTTTTTTTATTTTCAATTTGGTTGCTTTCTCAATAGTCAACACATTTTAAGTACTGGCTTCGAGTGTGGAGTGATAATTAGCGTTGATTTGTGCGCGTGTGTGCAAGTGTAGCTTATACGAGTAGTAGGTATACTTCGAATTTATTGTACGGTGTACTTACGAGGAAAGAAAGTCATCGTAAATATATCGAAAAGAATGCAAGATTGTTTTGGAATTCGAGCTATGATGTCATTGATGTACAATGTGCTTGAGAGTTTTTACGTCATATTTTGGAAAAATTTTAGCTATTTTTGAGAAAAAATTTACAGGAAGTGACGGAAAAGGATCTTGGAGTGTGCTGTGTGCTTAGGTGAGGGTGGCGATTTCCCTTTCACGATCGAAGCATCGTCGAAGTGATTACTTTGGATGAGCCAAGAGGTGTTTGACATTACAGCAGTAGCTTCGGGCGACAAATATAGATGGTATGTTCTCCTATGCATAACCTAGCGCAATATTGAGTATACAGTATACAGTATAAGATCGTAGCCACCTGTTACGGTTAGTTATTATATGCGTTAATTTAATGGCTGATTTGCATCAGATAGTTTGCTCTATGGATATACCTATCCTACCTGTGTTCTGTTCTGTTCTATATTTGTACAACAGCAGGTATGGTACATTTCATCCAATTTGAACCTATAGTATGCGAGTACGTAATGTTTAATCGACGTGGTTTTCGGTACAAGTTGCGCCGGTTTTCATTTCACCAGCAAGAAATGTACTTGTAGTAGAATAACTCGGCGCTTACGACCACTAGGTGATGACTCATCGCTTACAAACGTTTTTCGCGTATTTTGGCGCGAAAACTGAACGTATCGAAAAGGGTGTTGGCCGGAGTGAAATAGATGAATGAATTACTGTGTCTGGGTCTGTATAGGAGATGGATTCGTGTTACTCTGAGAGAGGGTAGGGTGGCGCTGTGTACAAGGTTGGAAATTGAGAGAAAATAGCTTCACATTTTTTTCGAGTGTTTTCGAATTAATAATTCCTACAGGGAGGGGGCAAATTGAAAAAAATTCAAAAAAATCTAAAAAAGTAATATGGGTATCGAAGTGTAGGTTTTCGAGGTCGCCGATTCCGATGCTGACACCTGTTTGATCCTGAAACCAAAATTGAGCTCTCTAGAGGTAGGCATTTTGTTACAAAATTTTGAAAATTGCCGAATAGGGACGAGTCTTTGACGACGAGGGCACTGATTACGATTCTGAAATCTGTTTCCCTCCTAAATAAAAATCGAGTGTCTTGGAATGGAGCTATAAATTTCAATATCCATGTAGCATTCGGCCCCATTTCTAGTGACGAAACTATTAGTTCGGCATATGACAATAGGAGTAATTGCACCCCCCCCCCGCCGATCCTCCGGGACAACTTTTTTCTTCAAGGGGACATCCCAAGGAACATTTTAAAGCAAACTTGCCTAAAAAAAAGTTGGCCTTACTTACAAAATGGCGGACATTTTGATTGACAGGTCAGCCGAAATCGCAGATTTTGGGTTTCAACATAGGACTTGCTCGAAATTTTTCTAACCTTACAAACGTAGATCGAAAGATCATGCAAAAATTAATCACCAGTCAAAATTCCAAGCGCTAAAGTGCGTTTTTCGATTTTTGGTGAATTTTTGAAAATCCAATTTAGGCCAAAAATGAGCGAAAAAGTCCAAATTTTACCAAATTGACCAAGAAAGCTGAAAGTTGGGATATACCCTATTTTAGTCATGCCAAATCGATTGGAAACGGTTTCAACCCGTTTTGAGCAGTTCTGGAGCCTCCAGCAGATTTTTGAAACTTTGAATTTTCACAAAATTTCATCAAAATGGAGATGGAAATCTACACTCCAATTTTAACACCCTCTGAAGACGACTTCAGGTGGGTTCAAGTCATTTTAGAGCCTCCAGCGACTTTTTTGAAAATTACTGGAGCCTCCAGTAGATTTTTGAAACTTGAAATTTCCCCAAAATTTCATCAAACTGAGATGGAGAGTCGAAATTCATTCTGCAAACTAATTTCAATACGCTACGAAGTTGACTGCTGGTGTATTTTAAGTCGTTTTGGAGCCTCCAGTGACTTTTTGAAAGGTTATATGGCCTTTTTTTGGAAAATTGAAATTTCCTAAAAGTAGCTGGAAGCTTCAAAACCATTTGAAACCACCATGTTGTCTGCGAAGTACCATTTGATAAATTAATGTTGCAGGAATTTCAAGTTTCAAAAATCTACTGGAGGCTCCAGTAATTTTCAAAAAAGTCGCTGGAGGCTCTAAAATGACTTGAAGCCACCTGAAGTCGTCTTCAGAGGGTGTTAAAATTGGAGTGTAGAGTAAATTTCAGCTTTCCATCTCCATTTGATAAAATTTTGTGAAAATTTAAAGTTTCAAAAATTTGCTGGAGGCTTCAGGAATTTTCAAAAATTCGCTGGAGGTTCCAAAACGACTTGAAATTCACCTGCAGTACTTCTTAGCGTATTGAAATTAGTTTTTAGAATAAATTTCAGCTTTACAACTCCAATTTGATGGAATTTTGAGGGAATTTCGAGTTTCAAAAATCTACTGGAGGCTCCAGTAATTTTCAAAAAAGTCGCTGGAGGCTCTAAAATGACTTGAAGCCACCTGAAGTCGTCTTCAGAGGGTGTTAAAATTGGAGTGTAGAGTAAATTTCAGCTTTCCATCTCCATTTGAAAAAATTTTGTGAAAATTTAAAGTTTCAAAAATTTGCTGGAGGCTTCAGGAATTTTCAAAAATTCGCTGGAGGCTCCAAAACGACTTGAAATTCACCTGCAGTACTTCTTAGCGTATTGAAATTAGTTTTTAGAATAAATTTCAGCTTTACAACTCCAATTTGATGGAATTTTGAGGGAATTTCGAGTTTCAAAAATATGCTGGAGGCTCCAGAACTGCTCAAAACGGGTTGAAACCGTTTCCAATCGATTTGGCATGTCGAAAATAGGGTATATCCCAACTTTCAGCTTTCTTGGTCAATTTGGTAAACTTTTGATTTTTTCGCTCATTTTTGGCCTAAATTGGATTTTTAAAAATTCACCAAAAATCGAAAAACGCACTTTAGCACTTGAAATTTTGACAGGTGATGAATTTTTGCATGATCTTTCGATCTACCTTTGTAAGGTTTGAAAAATGTCGTGCAAGTCCTATGTTGAAACCCAAAATCTGCGATTTCGGCTGACCTGTCAATCAAAATGGCCGCCATTTTGTAATTAAGGCCGTTTGCTTTAAAATGTTCCTTACTCAGGATGTCCCCTTGAAGAAAAAAGTTGTCCCGGAGGATTGGCCGGGGGGGGGGTGCAATTACTCCTACTGTCATATGCCAGACTATATATATAGAGGGTTTTTGAGAGAGGGAGAGAGGGGGGAGGGAGAGGGTTCGATTGTAAATCTTCCAACTATTATGGAGAAAAATACCGCAATTTTGACGATTGATGTATCATATTCATTGGATCATTCCATGCCAAATCGGCGGATTTTTGCACGACGGGTCTTCGATTTATTTCATAATCAGATCATGTTTAGAGGTCATAAAACTATGACGAATAACGCAAACCGGACATATTTTCGATTACTTTTGGCGCAACTGTGGGGCTTCAAAGTTATCCAAAATGGCCGAAAATGTAAAATTTCAGTTGCAAATTGTTCCGGTTGTACGTGGTATAGAATTTTGAATTTTTTGTTTCCAGATTGTAGTACTTTGAAAAGGTAATCGACGAATGTTGTCAAAATCAGTGTTGCCTCTTTCAAAAACCGAAAAAAAATCGATTTAGAAACAACTCATAATTTAAAATATATATATATAACCATGACCTTCACGAGTAAAAATCCTGAAAAAATTTCAAGTTTTAGTCCTTTTTTTGTAGAATAACATATCAAAAAATTGGACTGCCGTTTTTTTTTCATTTTCGAGAAAAAAAAAATTAAAAGCTTGGCGTTTATTGCAAAAAATACTTACCATCAGAAACCTAAAAAATGAAAATGTTTGCACTTTTGAGATATTTTACCAATGTGTAGACGAACGTTTGAAGAAATCCCCCTCCCCCCCAAATTGTCAACTAAGTAACAAAAAATGTCATTTTTCGTGCTATAATTTTAAGAGTGAAGCATATTGAAAAAATTTCGCCGCCGTTTCAAACAAAAGCAGGAACTTGAAAAAATGAATATTTTTGCACGTAAAAAATCTCCTCCCTCCTCCCAATTTGTCAATTAGAATCGCCCCAGAAGGCGATGTAATCAACTTTTCCAGCTTGAAATTTAATCCCACACATCATAAGTTCAATATACTCTCAATTGGCTAAAGCAATAATTTATTGAATCACAAATCTGAAATGACAAGTTCAAACTTGTGGGTACTTTTTTGCAAGTTTAATTTTCCATATTTTTATAAAAATTTACTCAGAAATAATAGTGAAAATTGTCTTCACAAGATTGTATAATTTTCACACAGACATAATATGTACATACCTAGTAATTTTTGCTTGAATAAAAATATAGTGAAACTTTTCCACCCAATACCTGAGTGGTGAAAACTGAAAAGTTATTGTTGAAATTTCAATAGATAAACAATACCAATTTTTATATGTACTTAGTAGCTATTTTTTATTCAATCATACAATTTTATTTTTTACTGTACAAAATAATAAAAATCACCAACTGACATTCGAAAAATTATATTGAATTTAGTGAAAAAAAAAAAAAAAAAAAAAACTAGGTATAGGTAAGTAAAGTACAGATCTTGAACCACACATTAAGTGAATGATTTTTCAGTGTTGGTTGTTTAAAATGCAATATTGTTTAAAACATTGTCTAAAACAGCTATTTTAAAATGTTGGGAAAAGAAAACATCGGTGTTTAAAAAATTATGAACTATGAAAAACTTTTCTAAAAATGAATAAATCACTTATTTGATATCTGCCATATGTACATATTATAAGGCATTAAAGGCAACATATATTTTTTAAAATTTTATTTACCTACATGTTTTGATTGAACAAGAACAATAAGATCAAACAAAGTTACAAAGAACCAAAAAAGTCTGAAAAAAACAGAAAAATCTGTAACCATGACATACATTGTTCAAAAAATGGAATTTTTTGTTTTAAACTCAAAAAAAAACAGTTCTTTTTTTCCAACACTGCAATTTTTACTAAGAAATATAAGATTAGCAAATTTTACTTCATTTTAGGTACTTGAAATGTTTTTTTTTTTTTTAAATCAACATTTGATAGGTAGGTACCTTATTATTTGTCTAATTTTTTTTCTGTTCAATCAACAAACATAACTGAAAATAAAAATGCTTACAATTTACAAAATAATTATCATCTGAACTCTGAAGTGCAAACTTATGATTTAAATTAGAGATAACTATAATAACTCTTAAAGTGGGGGTGCAAAGTGCTCTAAGCTTTTTGAATAACCTGACATACTTACCTATTTTAAGAAGTCTATCTATATACTTATCTACCCATTAATATTAGGGGAAACATAACAGGGTAATATCATTTTTCTTTGATATGGTAGGTATAATAGGTATCAATAAGAATGGTGGTTACTTTTCACATTATGTAGAAGCTCCATAGTTACCTATCATCTTTCTCACATAATAATTACTCATTTCTAATAATTTTAAAATGACAGAAGCCGACTCATCTGTACACGCATGTCTAATGTTCAACTTCATTGTTGTCTGCTCAGCATCCAAGATTTTTGCCCGTTCAGTCATAACATTACCATCAATTTTTAATACATTAATATATTCGTCTCCTAATAACGAGCTCAACGTGGATTTTGTTAGCTGAGCTTCAAAGAGCTTTACCAATTCGAGTGTAGTATGATCCTCGATCTCCAACACATTAGTACAATTATGTTTCATATTACTAACTGACATCAATTCATTCAGCTCAGCTTCCAAGGTTTCTAGTTGTTTAGTTGTAGCCTGACTATTGATGATCTTTGACTCATAAGTAAGTTCATGTACCGAGTTCGACTTCAATGTTACCAGATCAGATTCGGAGATTTTTACACATTGGGTTTTAGCACAATTGACAACCTTTGACATCTTATCAGTACATGCATGCTCTATAACTAATTTCAATGTTATAAGCTCAACTTGTAAGATTCTTACACGTTCATCAGTTGTAGAATAAGTGTTTGATTCACCTGTTTCCTTCTCTATTGTCAGCTGTTCTATGTTGTCTGTGTTCTTCTGTACGCCCATAAGTTGTTCCACAATGCTTGAAAATTGTTCCTCTGAGATTTCCATTTGACTTACTATGTTTTCTTCTGGACTGTTCTCCAACACGTTATCCGTCTTCCAGTAAATCGTAGACTTTGCAGGTGTTGTGGGTGATGTCTTTGAACATTTGTGGCATAATTTACATTCTCCACCAGAAGCTGATAATTTTCTACAATTGGCACAATTATTTTTCTGCATTTTATAAGTATTAGATACACGATAGCACAATGTACATATGTGAACACAATGACATGCATCCGATTTGACTTGCGAGCAAATACTGGATATTTCAGTTGTATGATTCTTTTAAGTAAAGGGAGTTTGAGCTCTGGGGAGTATGGCGTTGATTTAAAATATAGGTAACTATATGTGCGCCTTTTTAAAATTATAATCAACTTCAGAATTTATTTCAGTTTTAAATAAAATCTATAGAGATTACTGCTGTACTTATGTACTTTGCATATATTTTTAATGTAAGGTACCTACCTAAATACCTACCTATTTATAATGGAAATAAAATCATCTATCCTGGATCTATATTAGTATAGCTCACATTAGTATTCAGAGTTTATAAAGTACCTAATTTCAAATGTTATCATAGAAGAGTGGAAAACAAATCGCAAATCGAGGTGTCCAGAGATTTGTAAATAACGCTGTCCAATTATTGCTATATATGTTCTATATTTGTATGTACTTTGTAACATCAAGTTCCATGTGGGTAGTCTTATCAAGGGTGTTAAGACACGAGTAATTGCTTGTACCTATTTTTAATTTAAAAAATGAGCATTTTCCACCAAATTTGAATATGTATATGTTATCCCCTCAAGTTGATTATGTTCACAGTGTTGTAGTTTAAATTTTTTAAAAAATGCCTCATGATGAATCTGTTCAGAAAATGTATTCCAATCGTGGTGCGAGGAATTCTTAGTTTGAGTATTGAAGCCATACTGATTCAGAAAGCAATGAAACTAGTGTTTATTTGTGTTTTAAAATCTTCAACGATAAATATTGCTTCTCAAAAATACTAGACCTACTCAAAGTTGATGTGAGAAAGAAATGAAATTTTCAAATTAAGAAAAAGGGCACCGTAAAAAAATTAGCTCCAGGTGTAGGAGGGTCGCGTTTTTTTTTGGTGGTTCAGGGGGTTCATCTGAACATATTCCCCAAGAAAAAATTGATGTGCCAATTTTTTCTTTTTTAAAACCGCTATTTGTACAGTCATTTTAGCAAACCTCAAAAAAATTAGGTGAAAGCTGAATTTCTCATTATTTGTTCAGATTGGTCTCTAAAACAATTCATCAAAACTCAAAAGTTGCGCCCCACAACTTGCAGTTACCCCCGCAAGAGGTCATTAACCTTTGCTGGTACAGGTTTTTCGGCTGTATCTCCGACATGAAGGATCCGAGAGGGAAAATGTTCAAACAGAAATTGTTCTACGCTAAATTTACTATACCAGCAAGACCAGTTCAGCTTTTCCCAAAATAGCGATTTCACCCTTACTAAGGAGGGGGTAAGGTTGTCAATTTTACGAAAATTGTTTTAAAAAATGGAAAATCGACAATTTAAAATGTGAACTCGATTCACAGTAGACCCGAAAATATTTTGACCAAAGTTGCACACTGCAACTTGTCTGCCACCCCCAGCAAGAGGTCATTAACCTCTGTCAATCTCGAAATGGACTGGAGACTTGTAAGACACGCGCTAATCGAGTTCTTCAAGAACTCTCCGATTACAGTCCGAGTCTGCAGCCAATCGAGAAGATAGTTTAGCCAGTACCAGATAGTTACCCAAATAGCGACCCAAATCCCGATTTTGTCTATATTTTAAGATGTCTATAAATTTTTCATTATTTTCTAGTTTGTAAAAGGTGGTTGGTGCCGAAGAATTATAAATAGACACCCTCCACCTCATATTTGTACATGTAAAAATTGTAATTAGGGTTTCAGGTTTAAGCTAGTTTGTTTAAGTATGACCCCTAAATCCATTAACGTAAATAATTTCCCTTTTTTGTAAATATTTTGTCATTTCTTTCATTTTTTTATATTCTTTTATTTTTTATCCCCCAAAATTATATCATATCCAAATGAAATAGAAGAAAAAGAAGCCAGAAACATCCAGACGTCAAAGTTTTCCAAGACGCAACCTGGATCAAGATATTTAATACTGTATATAATAGCCTAGCTTTAGTGTAGAAAAAACGTAACAATCTTCATTGCGGGCGGTCAGTGAGAAGCAAGTAGCAAGTGCACTGACCCCCCCACAAATATCCCAATGTACTCACGGTCTTTTAAGTAGGGGCCCAACTTGTTGGGATCACCCCTAGGCAAAATCACTCCCCCTTCAAACTTCCCCCAGAGATGGTTCGGGGGCCCGGTCTGCTGTCAGACAGGTACGCGTGAGTAACGACTCCTGGAACTTGGGCAGAGATCGAGCCTTAGGCAACCGCCTAGGGGTTTGGGTCAGGGTGGACGATCCGTCTCACTCTCCCTCCCATTCCCCTTCCCATCCCTCATCTTAATTTTGGGGTGAAGGTATAGTTTGTATTATAGAATAGCTAATATTAGTAACCCTAAAATTAAGATTGTTTGTTCTTTTAAATAAATACAAACCCTCGGCGCCTAGTGCGTCCGAGGTGTGTGAAAAAAAAAACCTCTGTCAATCTACGTTTTTCGGCTACATCTCCGAAATGAAGGATGGTCGGAGGGAAAAAAATGATTGAACTAAAATTATTCTACGTCAAATTTCCTATAAGCATGACCAGTTCAGTTAAAATAATATATGTTTATCGATTTTTGGGTGAATTTTTAAAAATCAGAAAGCCAAAAATGAGAAAAAAAATTAAAATTTTACCAAATTAACCTAGGAAGCTGAAATTTGAGATATACGCTATGTTCGACCTGCTAAATCGATTGGAAACGATTTCAAACCATTTTGAGCAATTCTGGAGCCTCCAGCACATTTTTGAAACTTGAACATCCCACAAAATTTCATAAAATGAATTTGGGAAGTGGAAATTAACGCTGCAATCCTATTTATACACGCTGTTAAGTCGACTGCTGGTGGGTTTGAGTCATTTTGTGGCCACCAGCGACTTTTTGGAAAATTCTTGGAGCCTCCAGTAGATTTTTGAAACTTGAAATTTCTACAAAATTTCATCAAATGGAGTTGAAAAGCTGAAAGTCATTTTGTAAACTAATTTTAATACGCTATGAAGTCGACTACAAGTAGATTTCAAGTGTTGTTTTGTAGACATCAGCGAGTTTTTGGAAATTACTAGAGCCTCCAGTAAATTTTTGAAACTTGCAATTTCTACAAAATTTCATCAAATGGAGTTGGAACGCCGAAAATTGATTCGGATAGATTTTGTGACATTTCTTGAAAACCAGAAGTTTCTAATAATCTGCTGGAGGCTCCAAAACAGATTGAAACTGCCTGCGATCCACCTCAGAATAATGTCAAAAATGGGGCGTCTCTGTTTGGTAAACTTTTATGGAAATTTTGATCATTGAAATATCTGCTGGAGGCTCCAGTAATTTCCAAAAAGTCGCTGGAGTCTTCAAAACGACTTGAAATCTACCGGTAGTCGACTTCATAGCGTATTAAAATTAGTTTACAGAGTGAATTTTAGCTTTGCAACTGCTTTTTATGAAATTTCAAGTTTATAAAATCTGTCGGAGGCTCTAGGAATTTCCGAAAAGTCGCTGGAGGCTCCAAAATGACTTGAACCAACCGGCAGTCGATTTGATGACGTATTAAAATTGGAGTACGGAGGGAATTTTGGATTTCCAACTCGTGTGGTAAATTTTTATGGAAATTTCGAGCATTGAAATATCTGCTGGAGGCTCCAGTTATTTCCAAAAAGTCACTGGAGGCTCCAAAACGACTTGAAATCTACTTGCAGTCGACTCCCCAGCGTGTTGAAATTAGTTTACGGAATGAATTTTAGCTTTCCAACTGCTTTCAAGTTTCAAAAATCTGCTGGAGGCTCCAGAACTGCTCAAAATGGTTTGAAACAGTTTCTAATCGATTTGGCAGGTTGAAAATAGCATATATCCCAAATTTCATCCTTCTAGGTCGAATTTTATTTTGCTAAAATGACTGTACTATATTTGCCTGCTCTACTATCCATGAAAAAAAACAACAATAAAATCTGATTGAGCCGGGAACCAAAATTCAGTTCTGACATATTTTCAACTTTTTAAACCGATTGATGATGATTTCGAGCCTTTATTACATATTTTTAAATTTGAGGTCGAGAATTAGAAAAGTCCTATAAAATAACATCGGACTGATTTATCCTATTTAAATCTGATGTAGAGTAAAATGCTGTTTTCTTGAATTTGTGAAAACGAGGAGGGAAGGCCGGATATGTAAACTTACCAGAGCAGATCACACATGAGTTAAGTATTTTCCTCGATGGTCCGGCGGGAAAACACAAGAGTATCCTCCCGGAACTGGAGGACGTTTCTGAAGTAGTCACCTGAACAATGACATGCCAAGTATAGCAAGGTTACGCGGAAAGATTAAATTTAGGTTCGGTTTGGTTTTATTTTTAGGATCTTTGGGTTTATTTTATGTGCATGTATGTCTTTTTTTTGTTAAAAAAAAAAAAAAAAATATGAAGTGAGCTTAAACATAGGTAAATCCGGTCAAGTGGATGAAAAATCGTATACTCGAATTGAAAAAAGAATAATATTCTGTTTGTTTTTAGTTGGCAAAAAGTTGTTACTTGTTACAGAAATAAACAACTGAAAAACAAAAACACCAGAATTAGTTCCGTGATTTTTCTTACTTGTAGTGTTGTTTCCCAGGAGATCTCCATCTTGAACAGATGTTCTAAATGTACAAGTGTATTATGAACGTAGACGTACTTTTACTTAAAAGTTACGTATCCAACTGCAAATATTTCTGGATTAGGGTACATGAATTTGTACTATTTTCAAATTTTTAATGATATGTATGAACTTACGTATATTTTCTCACTATCTTGATAATATTATTAGCATGATTACGGTAGAGTTCAACTTGTGGCATATTTTTAAAATTGAAAATGTGTTGTTTTTTTTGTTACAGAATTCTATGAAGGAAACCTGCTTCCAATCAAGAATGATGAATGATGATACGTAAGTAGATACGCACTTTTTCTATACGTTTTTTAGCGTTTAAAGAAAACAACGCAACAGGTTTTTTCTGTGACGATAGTTGACTCAGCGCACGCACGTTTATAGTTTTCTGAAAAAAAGCCCCATGTTATTATTTTAGTATTTCATTTCGGTTACCATCCAATTTTTTTATTTTATAAAAATAGTATGTGTTATTCTAAAATGTTTTTAAAATTATTATTCGACCAACAAAAAATTTAGCAATTTTTGAAACTAGGACATTGTGCATGAAAAAGAGTTGAAAACGTTGAAATTTTGTTGATTTTCAATTATTTTGGAATTTTATTCAGTGTTTTTCATTTTATTACGTTTTTAAGACTTCGAAACGCGTTTAAAAACATTTAAAAAAATCATTAAAATTCCTAAAAATTATCAAATAGCAATGCGATTTGAGAAAAATTTGACAAAACGTAGCAAAAATTGCATAAAACATTGTCGAAATAGCATTTTTTCTTAATACGCGGTTTTAATATCATTTCAACATTTTTTTGACTTTTTTTTATGCAGTTCGTTGATACTGAAAGGTCCCAAAATGCGTCACTAGTGAAAATTTCAAGTTGTGAAATCATTCATTTTTGGAATTTTAGAGCAGGAAAATAACGTAAAAAAGCGAGGGCGAAAAGGAAAAAATTGGTACATACATTTTTTCTTCGGGAATGTGTTCAGATGAACCCCCTGAACTACCCAAAAAAAAGCCGCACCTTTTACCCCTGGAGCTAACTTTTTTAGGGGGCTAAAACCGGTCCCGATTCACGTTTTTTGCGATTTACTCCGAAAATATTAGGTTTACGATAAAAGGTACCATGACAAAAAATGTTCCCCTTCAAATTCTCGACAATTTGATGCTACGCTCGATGCCCATCCCTCGAAAGGGGTGTCTGAAAAAAGGGGTGGAAAGAGTAGGTGTTTCCAAAAAGGTCAGTTCAATAAATTGATCAAAGTTACCACTTTATATCATTCGTTTTCGCTCAAATTTTTTTTACAAAGTCTACTCACTCAATTATTAATTACACCACCATTGATTGGTTTTCAATTCTCCCCGGGGGTTGGTAGGGGGTGCTTGATTTTTCAAGTAACACCCAACTGAATCATATATTTGAAAAACGAATCTGGACATGCGATATATCGAATAGTATGTTTCCGAGGTCGCTGAGTACGAATATGAACTTACTTTTTGGGTCCCACCCCCCTCCCCAATGTCCTTCTATGCTCCAACAAGGGGGCTAAAATTTCAAAAAATCATCAAAATGTCGAGTGATATATCGAATGCTATGTTTTCGAGGTCGCTCAGTACGAATATGAACTTACTTTTTGGGCCCCACCCCCTAATGTCTCTATGTGCTGTTGTGCCCAAAAAAAGGGCCAAATTTCGAAAAAATAATCATGAAAAGGCTTATTTTCTGCTTACAGCTGAGTTCTTAAAAACCCATTTACGCCCTTCTGAATAGGATAAAATTTTTAAAAGTCTCTGAAAATTGTATATTACGAGTAGGTATCTGGTATATCGAATAGAATGTTTTCAAGATTGCTGAACTCAAATTTTTAAAATCCAAAGCACAATGGTTCTCTATCATAAAAAAGTGGACGACAAAACATAGTGTGATCTTTTTCTTTGAAGATTCTCACCATTATTTTAGAAATAATTCTGAAAATTCATCTCAAAAACACTGATTGGAGTAACTTTCGGAGGGAGGAGGGTAGAGGTAGAAATATTACCAAGGCGGTATTATCGGGATCGCTATTCAAAAAGTTTGAACGCTCATTTTGCAAAGAAAGCATTTCACATCCCAAGATTTTTTTTTTTAAAACGCTCATTCACCTACCAGTTTTTGATTACTTTTTGTGGAACTAGGACTTTTACAGTTTTGTCGAATTTCGTCGAAATAAAATGTATATAATATATAACCATCCAACTAATTTCTATTTGTAAATTTCGCTTAGGTAAGTATGTGCCACTCGAATTATTAATTATGGAAAATTTAAATGGAATTAATTATTTATAATGTTTTTTTTTTGGTTGGAAAAACTCATAAATTGATAAAATATTTCAAAATAGAATCCCGAAAACATACCATTTGATGTATCACACGACTTTTCATGATTTTTCGAAATTTGGCCCCTTTTTTGGGGCACATAGGGACATTGGGGAGTGAGACCCAAAAAATAAGTTCATATTCGTACTCAGCGACCTCGAAAACATACCATTCGATGTATCACTCGACTTTTTGATGATTTTTTGAAATTTTAACCCCCTTTTTGGGACGCAGAGGGGCTTTGAGGAACTGGACCCAAAAAATAAGTTGGTATTCGTACTCAGCGACCTCGAAAACATACTATTCGATATATCGCATGTCCAGATTCGTTTTTCAAATATATGATTCAGTTGGGTGTTACTTGAAAAATCAAGCACCCCCCCCCCCCACCAACCACCGGGGAGAATTGAAAACCAATCAATGGTGGTGTAATTAATAATTGAGTGAGTAGACTTTGTAAAAAAAAAATTGTGCGAAAACGAATGATATAAAGTGGTAACTTTGATCAATTTATTGAACTGACCTTTTTTGAAACACCTGCTCTTTCCACCCCTTTTTTCAGACACCCCTTTTGAGGTATGTGTATCGAGCGTAGCATCAAATTTTCGAGAATTTGAAGGGGAACATTTTTTGTCATGGTACCTTTTATCGTAAACCTAATATTTTCGGAGTAAATCGCAAAAAACGTGAATCGGAACCGGTTTTAGCCCCCTAAAAAAGTTAGCTCCAGGAATAGAAGGTGCGGTTTTTTTTGGTAGTTCAGGGGGTTCATCTGAACACATTTCCGAAGAAAAAATTTATGTGCCAATTTTTTCCTTTTTAAATCCACTACTTATATTTGCCCGCTCTATTTGGACGAATTTTTCAAAATTAAAATTTGATCTATTTCTCATACCAAAAAAAAAGTCTGATCAAATCGTCAAAAAAAAAATGAAATTTGGTTTGTAATACCTTATTTTTGACCTCCCAAGACCATTTCTGGAGCCCCCAGCGGATTTTTAGATTCTCTATAGTTATCAAAGAGCGCTGTAAGTGGGACGAAAATTGAAATTCAGCTCCCATAAACTCAGATTTATCATCTTTCTGACCCTTTCGTTCGCATTCAGGTACGTATTTTCTGAATTTTTTTGTACAGGTTCAAGTTCAGAAATTGAAACCATCATCAATCGATTCAAATGATCGAAAATAGGGTACAACTCAAAATTTAATTTTTTTTTTCATTTACGCGATTGCAAACAATGAGTTTTTCAATTTTTTTCAACAAAAAAAATCGTTGGAGAATATTTTGAATTTGAACCGATACAAAAAGATTTTGAAAATATATGCCTAAATCGGTCGAAACGGTCCCAAAGATGGTAAATTCGTGTTTACAGATCTGAATTTCATTTGCTTCTTATTTTTCGTGGGGTTTTTTTCGAGATCTGGAGAACCCAAAAATCTGCCGAACTGCCAAAGGCTCCTGAACCGTTCAAAACCATCACTACTGCGAAGCATAATTTTCAATTAGGTATGTTCCTTCTGTCATACGATTCGTCGAAACAAATGATGTCGACTTTGACGTCGTATTCGGTATTATTCAAATTTTAGCTGAAAAATTTTCTTCGTATTGGGCAATACTTTGAAAAAAAATTGAAATTTATTAGTATTCGTATCTGAATTCTCAGTGCCATCTGTTCGAAGAAAGCAGTAATTTGTGGTGGTGATAATTGAATAGAGGTACCTATTCTATTTTTCGAATGGACATGAGACAATAATGTGTTTACTATAAATATACGCAAATTTTCTGCCATTTTCATAATAAGAATTTTGAACTGTCTGTGGGTAAATAAAATATACTTTCCCTCGCTTCTTAGAACCCGTAAAATGGCATCGATTTCAACGTCTTAAATAAAGAACATACATTTTATTAGCGATGTTAGCTGAATGAAAAGAGGTGAAATCATCATCAGCTTTTCACACGTGAATAATTGCCTTCAATTGGATCATCTACATTTATAATCGATGAAATTTACAACTTATTGGCATTGCCTCGCCTACTAATACGTATTTCAAAGTCTGAGTCGATTTCCGCAGTTCACGAACAAATCTAGTTTTAGATCGAATTGATAATTAGATATAGCTAATCAAATTTTCGCTCATAATCTACTCATATTTTTCGTCACTTCTATGTATGTTTGATGAATGATGATGGAATGATTAAAATAATTCAAAGTAGTTTACCGATAACGAGGTCTGCAGTATGCGATACCTACTCCACTTTTTCGTGACATAACACCACACCAATGCATTATGTCATTTTAATCTTAGAGTGTGTGATTTAATGCTTTTTCCGAGAAAATGGGTCAGCTTTTCTTACTCCATTTATAGTTTACTGTTATTTCTGTTGCGAAATGTGATGGACTGTTGGGTTAAAATTTTTGAAATTTTTACAAAGCTGTTTTATTTTGATCAATGACTCGTGTAATAACTTTTCGTGCATAGGTTTATCGTTTCGTTGTTGGTTCAACGACTCAACGTACACATGAGAATGGAGATTTCCCATTCATTGAATTTTACTTTCATTTTGGCGGAAAGGAGAGTCCACCATTGACATATTTTACTACAGTAGTTTGAATGAGTCACTCGCGTAACAGGATATTTTATTTATTATTTCATTTTAATTTAATGGTCGCAGCGTTTTGCAGAAAAAAAAAATCCATCTTCTAAATAACATAAGTATATAATAATATCGTAAATTTACAATAAAAGTGTTTACGAATTTTTTTACGAGTTCAGTCTAGCGATATAAACTACTTCCGGTTCGTTGGGAAATGAAAATTTTTATGCAAATCCTGGTTCGGGTTCGTCTATTCTATACGTAGATGAAAATATTCTCGGCGCGGCGGATTGATTCCTTTCGATCTCACGTACACATGTTTTTTCTTTCTTTTTTAAATATCGAGGTGTGAAAAAATTATTCGAGTTGGTTGATTTTTCGAATTGATGGTGGACGAACTCGGAATAAACGTGGTTTGCGATCAGACGACGAGATGTCTGCCGCGCAAACCTTCAGGGTCAAGGTTAAAGTCGCATTTTTTGAATTATTTCGAAGGCTGTATCGGAAATTCAAACTATAGCGTGAGTAGGTCCAGGTATGTGTTGCATCGAGCTTGTACAGTTAGATTTAAACGGATGAGTGTGATTTTTATAAAGATGCGGATTGAGAAATGTTCTGGTGTTTGCTTCAAGTCTGTCAGGTGTTTGAAATTTGAACCCTTCCTTGAAATTTGGGTCAATGAATAAGTAGGTCACTCACTCATCAACGCCAAATTTTATGCTTCTGAAGTCAATTTGTCGATTTTTAACCAAATTTTTCAAAAATGAAAAAATTCCCTTGCTTTATTAATTTTTTAAAAAAATACTCAGATAGATTTTGAAATGAAAATGAGAAGGGACCTAGAAGTGAAAAAAGGTGAGAGTAAAATTGTACATCTGAAACTTCAAGCAATTTTTACACAGTTTTTTTTTCACATTGATTTAATTGAGAAATCCTTGTACCTACTTAATTGAAATCAGAAATTTTTGTATTTTGGAATTTTGACGGACGTTTTTGGTTAGTTTGCAAATTTTTGATTTCAATTTCAACTTTTAATTTTTTTTAAAATTTATTTTTTGTTCTTAATTGATATTATTTTATTTCCTTTGTATGTTTTTTTAGCCGGAGTTTTTTTTTGAGAATTTCATAGAAAAAAAAACGGGAGTGAAGTCTCCTCTCCAAGAAAAATATTATAAATCATAGATAAGCCTTATGTTTTTTGCTCAAGTCAACTCAATGTTCAGAATTCCAAATTTGAAAAAAGTCTGACAAAATATCAGAAAGTCATTTTTGAAAATGTAAAAGGTCTGATTTTCGGCACCTCTCGCATCGCTTTTCCATGTTCAACTCGCCTCCTGTAAGTATTTCCTTTTGGTAGTCAGATACCCGAGGGAATCTAAAAATTCGCCAAATTCAAAAATCAATGTATGTATAATTTGAAATCATTATGAATATTTGAGGCATGAAAGACTTAGAAGGAGGTGGGGAAGCAGGGTGTCTACTAGGTAGTGAAAGTAGTGAAAAAGTAGTGATTTTCAGCAATTTTGCTTAAAAGGTAGTGAAAAATGAAAAAAAAAAAAAAAAACAGAAAATCCGATTTTCTACACAAGAAAAATCTTGTAGAAAATGGCTCATTTGTTGACTTTTTTAAAAGCTTTTGCCCTCCCTTCGCTCGAGCTATTTGCTCTTCTTTTTCGATATAAAAGACCTGTTGTTCAAATTCAAGAAATATTCAAAGTTTCAATCAAAAAAATACTCCCTTACCTCCATAAAAAAATTTTTTTTTTACTTCTTTAAACATGAGTTTTTGAAAGATTTCTTGGCCTCGCTTCACTCGGGCTCGTTCGCTTTTTTTTCAAATGATCATTCAAGTTTTAAAATTTTGCAGCAAAAATAATGAACTTCTTCATTCATTACCTCAGAAAACACCGTTTCTATACCCCTCAAAATACTAATTTTCGATAGCTTTTTCGAAAAATTGGTATATTTTTTTCCAAATGTTGCTTAAATTTTCCATTAATGTTTTTTTTAAATTTTTTATTTTGAAAGAAGTTCTTTATTCGCCCAATTTTACCATACAGTAACAAGAACCTCGAAGGTGAATAAAATAAAATCAAAAATTGAAATGACAAATTTATATTCTCGAAATCCGCTTGTTTGAAAAAAATATTGGGATGTCTGAAGACATCGGAAAAGCGAAAAATTTGAATGTAAAAGTTTGCCTCGTCCACCCCCCCCCCACTCTTGAAAATTCCCAAGTGTTTAAAAAATGTTCTGCGGAAGTGCTGGTTTTTTATTTTGAAATTTTGTTGGACTAGACACCCTGAAAAATCACTGCTAAAAATGAAAAAAAATTCTCCATCTTTCATTTTTGAAAGAATTTTACTCTCGAAAAAGTTGATTTTTTGATTTTTTGAGTTCGTTAATTTTGGAAATATGTAACAACTTGAATAAATGTAGCAATGATTACAAAATCATTGAATTGATTTCAAATTGATGAAAATGTGTATTGTGTACTTACTCCAATGTAAAAAATTACCAAGTTCGAACCAAAAAAAAAAAAACGAGGAATTGTTCTTGTGGGGGGTGGGGATTAAAATATTTTGGAATGCAGTGACTTTTTTTGAAAGGTAGTGAAAAAGTAGTGTTTTCCTGTCAACGAATTTCGGTAGACACCCTGGGAAGGGGGCTCAAATGCTTAAAAATCATTTCATAAATCATCTTTTTCGGAATATTGATTTTTTTTCGTTTATGAAAAAGTTCGTCTTGAATAATTTTTCATCCAACTTGTCCCTCTTTTCAAAAAAAAGTTGAAGCATTAAAAAAAATTCCTGCCGAAAGGCTTACCTTTTTATGGGTAGGTAATAGGTATTTAGCCTACTTCCTTTTCAGTTCGTCTCAAGATTCTGATACCCCAAATATTATCGGAGTATTTGTTTTAATTTTTTAGCCAGAAAAATTCTTGAAATGGTAAGATTTAGCTATCGGAATTCAGAAGTGATAAAATTTCGATTCTCAAAATAAGAGTAACTTTCCTTCGATCTCTCAGACAGCGTGGTCTTTTTCGAAGTGATTTCATCACTTTTGGTCTTTTTTTCCACCGAGTCACTTTTAAAATTGTTTTCAAGCCGGTCTTTTTTTTGTATTTCCTTCCTTTGGGGGGGGGGGGCACTAAATTGAAGTTGCATGATCCTAATTTTACCCCCCCCCTCACCTGTGTTTTGAGAAAACCTTTTTGAAATGAAAAATTTTGATAATTTTTTTTACTTCAAGTAATTCACTCATTGAGTGGCACTATGTACCTCTCGTAATGTTCCGTAATTTAAAAATTTCAGTGTGGCAACCTTGATAAATTTTGTGTTTGCATTATTTTAACCTAAAAAAAAAAAATAATTAATTTTTTGAAAAAGTTATTAAAATTTTTTTTTTTCAAATTCTTTCATTTTTTTAGTTTTTATGTCAATCTTTCGATATTTTCAAACTTTTCTTTGGGGGGGGGCTATCCCGCGCTCTCCTACAAAAAAAGCCATGTTTTTAAGTATAAAAATTGAACGAAAGCACGAAAATTGAATTTTTTCCTTATTCTAAAAGGAAGGCGATTTTAAAAAATGACATTTCAAACCTCCTTCCCTTCATCTCCTCTCCCATCATCTTATACAAAGATCGACGATCTGAAAAAAAATGCAAAAATTGACTCCAAGGAAGACGATATTGAACCTCCATTTTATTCGGCGAGTAAAATAGTGTTTTCTAAATAATTTCTCCTCCACCACGCCTTTTCACCTATTTTTCAGTGAAGAAATGATGGAAGAGAAAAATCCCGAAAAAATTATAACTTTTGCAGGGAAGAGATGATTTTGAATGCTAGGTGAGCGAAATAACTTGTCTAAAATTTTCCCTCCTCCCATCTCTTTTACTCCCATTTTTCACCAATAATCAGAAGGGGCAGGGGGGAAGAAATACATGCTGTATTTTCTTTTCTTTTTTTGCTTCAGGGAACATTTGAATGTTGAAATTTCTTGAAATTTTGGCGATATTGAAAATGATGTTTCGTAGCTCACAAAACTGTAAAATTTCTGAAGCTTTTGCCCTCGGTTCGCTAGGCTAAAATCGAAAATGTTTTGTTCACATTTTTAATTTGATTTTAAAAGACCCTAACGCTAAAAAGAACACTAAAAAATAACGTCGAAAAAATTGCGAATTTTTGATTTTTGATTTTTGATTTCAGTATCAACCTTGTAATAGAACAATTCAGATTTTTTGTCGAATATGAAAGTATCATTTTTGAACATTTAACATTATTCAACAGTTTTGTTTCCAACTCTTTTTTCTAAAATTTGTTCGAACCACAGCTGACTGATTAGCATGAAAAATACTGGAAAAAGGGAAGAGGGCTCTGGGGTAAAGAGTTGGGAAAATGTGGCGAAAAAAGTTTCAAAAATTTCAGTCTCCTCCCCCCTCCCCCTTCCACGACACATCACTTCGTCACGCCTCCGAAAGGAGGCCCTTTTCCTATGTTCTCGGCGCTTCTAAATGAAATTTTTGTAACTTGAGAATTTACAAAAACCTTTAACTTCGAACGAAATTCCATTATTACGTAACATGATCCAATACTAAATTGATACGTTTAAAAAAATCGGTGGCGTGTCTTGAAGGAATTCTCGTCACGTCGTTGTCGTCTTCGTCGTGCGAACGGGATTCAAGCACCCGGTATATTGACCCGGAAAACCAATGACGTAGTCGCATTGTTTCGTAAAATTTAAATACTACCCATTTTTTTTTCTTTCGTTTTTCTAAATTATAACGATATACGAGTAATTACGTATCACCTTGTCGATTCGTCTAGCCATCATCGTTTCTCGTTTCATTTTTATTTAACAAAATCACATATTTTTAAATATGTAGTAGGTACTTGGATTATGTATTCAAATTTTTAATCACTGATTAGCTCGAAACGCAGACGATACAACGCATCGTTAATTTTCTACAGAATTATATTGCTAATGGTACCTAATGGTTGATTATTCAATTTCCATAATTCGTATTTATACGAGTATGTTTGGTTAAAACTAAGAAAACTAATCATCTTATTTAGCGAAAAAGCTATCGTTACCGGTGCATTTACGTCTGTGTGATGAGGAGATGAAAACTCCTAACGATCGAATCAGAGAAAATATATTTCACATATATACGTGAGCATCGCCGATGATTTAACGAAACGAAATGCGAAATGTGAAATGGTATTTCCGGCTAAAGAGGAAACATTATCTAGTTGAAGTATATTAATTGCTGGATACAAATTGGTCATATGTATTTTTTCGCTATACTCTTTTTCGAAAATCTTGGCGTAGAAAGTTTCGTAGGTATCTGGTTCCCTCTCCCTCCCCCTCTGCCGAGCCTTACCCGTTTCTGTGACAAATTGAGCGAGTACCTGAGTACTGTAGGTACCTACCTGTGTACGTATTATGCATACGTGTACTTTTTTTCATTAATACATACACGTACTCGTGTGCTTTCTTTCGCATGAATATCGTATCGTCTCGTTAGTTCTTAGAATAAGTACGTATATTGAAGCGAGAAATGATACGTAGAAACATATAGCTTTAGGTATAGTAGGTACTCGCGTACTTTAGCATTGACAATGACCTCAATGCTTACATAACACATTATTCGGCGGCCGGATTTAAACGCGATGGAGTGCTCCAAAAAGAGGGCAGAAGGAGGAGTGAGCAACGTGCGTATGGAATATTCGCGTACCTACGTATGAGTATAGATTACGTCTTCATCATTATTGTGTGATCGATTCGAGTACCCCTTACCTGTATAGTGTATGGCTATGGGTATGGGTATCGTTCAGAAGCAGCAGGTACTTGTGGTATCGTATCATCGCCTCATCGGTCGAGTATGTTCTATTTTTACGATGGTCGTACATGACTTGAGAGTGAGTGTGAGAGAGAGAAAGAGAGAGTGAGAAGGGGGGTATAAAGTGTATTCGTAGAAGAAGGCACACGGACGGAAGAGATGATGGAAAAATTTCAACTCGTCGAGTGTTTACGATTTATGTATTTTTTTTTTTCGCGAACCGGATAACGATTCGATATAAATGTATGCGATTTTACGTCAGAATCAATATGTACATTTATAGCGAGCTGGCTGAAATGCACCTTTTCAAGCACCAATATATACCAATATACTCCTAATCTATTATGTACTAGGGTACTCTGAAGGAGTAGAAGATGAAGAGTCGAAGACAATGTTTATTGACCTAATTTAACTTATATACCCGCGCTCTCGATAAACGTTAACGAATATTTCGAATATTACTCATCATCTTGATCGCGCTCTTGTGCTCTCTGCTCTCTTCAGTCTTCATTCATAAATGCCGCGCGGTCGTCGCGCGGTGACGTAAATATCCAACAGTTCCGTTTGTATGTATACGAGTAGTAATATGCGAAAGTCATTTCCTGCGATCAGCCACGCTTGACGGGACGACCACGACAGAGGCAAGGCGGCAAGGCGGCGCGCGGCACGCCGTAGTCGCGAGAACAGCGTGTGAGAAAAAAAAATTGATGAATGAATATGACGTCATGGTGCCTTGAATGGAGGGCAAGACGGGCGCACCGACCACCGATCACCGAGCTCGTTAAATTACTCGTGTATGGCTAGAATCGTTCGTTGATTAGATTGCTCACCAGATGGCTGGTTTGTTTTATAAGAGTATTTTTTTAAATTTTTTTTTATACGTATAAGGTTTAATTTTTATTTTTAAATATATTATAAGGTGTCGTTTGTGTCGCGTGCCTTGTGCCTCCTGTCGCTCGGTCGATTAAGGTGCCGCGACGAGTTTGAGACTGGTTGACATTTTTTTCAATTTTTTTTACCACGAGGTGCAGGCAGACGTGTTGAAAAGGAATTTGGTGTCTCGTGGTGTTTTAATGTGGTTATTTTGTCTGGTTATTTGAAAGAGTGATTGCTAGTGGCTGTTGGCTGGCTTTGGGCTAATAATAAAGTCTGAATGATCGATTGTACTTGTAGAAGCAAAGATGGAAGGGGAGAGGGGCAGATTGGTGTTTACCTTGGATTAGTAGTTTCCATCGACTTTTTTTGCATCGTTTTTCGCTGGGTGGGAATTTTTGGCGTCAAAATGATAAATACAATAATTTATAGCATGGACAAGAAAATCAAATTTTGAATTTTTAGTTCAAGAGTTCTTCTCGCTTGCTCGTATATCTGGTATAGAAAAAAGCTTTGAGCTCACAGCTTGAACTTTAATTTATGTAGAGACATGAACTTACTGTTTCGAGGAACGATCAGTAGTTACCCTCTCAGGATGTCTCGTCCTAGGTAATGGAAATATTGAAAAAGTAATGGTTTTTGTGATTTTATCGCAACTTTGACGAATAATTAGTAAGAATTGAGAAAAAGTAAAAGACATGATTCTCAACTTAGAGATTATGAAAAACCGCGTTTGTTTGTCAAAATTGCAAAAAATCCTCATTTTTAGCTCAAAAATTGCAGACAATTCTTGTTTTTTTTTTCTAAAAAGGCCTGACGAATAATTGGTGAGAATTGAAAAGAAGTGAAAGACGTGATTGTCAGCTTAAAAATTGTAAAAAACCTCGTTTTTTTGTCAAAATCGCAAAAAAGTTTCGCTTTTATTGCAAAAATTGCATAAAAATCCTAATTTTTAATTTTTTACTCTGAAAGTTGCAAGCCATTCTTGTTTTTTTTTTCTAAGAAATTGCAAAAAACTGGAGTTTTCTTAGAATTTTCAACAAATCTTACTTTTTTTTACAAAAATTGCAAAAAACAAATCTTTTTGCAATGGCAAAAATCGCAAAAAAGTCTCGCTTAAATCTGGTTTTTACCTCAATTGCAACTGCTTTTTCCTGCCCTTTTCAATAAACTTAAGGATTTCTCATTTTTTTATTTGTTGTTTTGGTTTTTTTTTTCATCTTGGAAATGAAAACATTCAGGTCTCAATTTCACAAAAAAAAGCTCCCGCTCGCAATTCTTGTTAAAAGCAATTTTATGATTGATTCTTGTTCTACACACTAGAGCGAAAAAATTTAGCTTGTATGCCTATTTTTCCCCCTCCCCCTTTTCCGAGGGTCCACCCCCAACATTTGAAATTCATGTATCTCTTAATCTATGGGTCGTACAAAAAAAATTATTGAACAAAAATTGTTCCTTGACGTCAGATCTCATCAAAATTTGTTTTGGAGCAACCCTTCCCCCTCAAATTTCGTAAATACCCCTCCAGAAAACATCAATTTTACATTTTTCACATTTTTAATGAAAAGTTTCAAAGTTGAAGAAAAATCTGTAATATCTAACATAAATTGTTCAGAATTGAATTTTTTTTCCAACGAATTATATTACGAGCATTTTTCCATCCCCCCTGGTATGGTGGACCCACCTCCCCCCCTTGGTTACAAATACCAGACTACAAGGGAAACAATCCAACGCAAGTTGTTTCGGGTTGAAATTTGCATGGTAGGTGGGTACCATCGAAAGACTTACGTGTTGAAAGTTTCAGACCCCCAGACCCCTCCCTTTTTGAGAAACCTCCCCTTTTCTGAAAATGAGAATTTTGGGGAAAATAACCATTAATGAGTAGAGTGTCGTTTTCGCATGATTCGATACCGATGAGTACGAATATGACGTCAGATTTTCTGCTACATTCATCTAACCCCCTCCAGACCCCCCACCACAAAATTTACCATTTTTGAAAACAATTACTTTGGTGACATTAGTATTTTTTTCATAATATGATTCAAATCCCCTGAGCACAAATATTGCGTCAGATTTTGTTTTACTCTCATACAGCCCCTCCAGGGCCTCAGCCCCCCTCAATTTTCACTATTCTTGAAAATATACGGCTACTTGTATAATATTGGAGTCTGTGTTCATATGAATCGAACCTCCTGAATAAAATGAGATTTAGAGGTCAAAAATACATCCGAAAATTGTGTATACCAATTTTCATTGATAACTAGACAGCTAAGCAAAGCTTAGCTGCAAAGTGTGCGTAGCTAGCTGCCTTTTCTACAGCTATAACCGTTATTACATCTAGGTAGTGCATAAGTGAATCAACCATGTCACAGTAATGAGAATTTTTGAAACTCTCACTGATTCAAAATAATAATTGTTTTTCAGTGTTTTCATATTTTCCAAATTACAATAGGTATTTCAGAATAATTTATAAGCTTGTATTGCTTCTAAATTAAGAAATTTCTAGTTGTTTTTCATAGTTTGCATTGTTTTAAAATTTACAAAATTTCAAATCAATTTCCCGAATTCCCCATCGCTACAATTTCATAAAGTTTTCAATAAATTTTCAGAATTTTGCATTGCTGCTGAGTTAGGAAATTTGCAATCAATTTTTAGAATTCACATTGCCTCTAAATAGTCAAATTTTGAATAATTTTTCAGAATTCTTATCGTCTTTAAATTAAAAAATTTCAAATTCAATTTTCAAGTTCATATTGTCCACAAATTGTAAAACGTTTACTCAATTTTTGGAATTCACATTGTCTCCAATTTTTCAGAATTCTCATCTTCTTCATAAATATTACAATACTTATTTCATATAATTTTCAAGTTCACATTATCTGCAACTTACAGAACTTTTAATCAATTTTTGGAATTCTCAGCGTCTCTAAATACAAATTTTCATATTATTTTTTTTAGAATTTCCATTGTCTTCAAATTTATAAATTTTCAAACCAACTTTCAGAACTTGTTTTTTATTCTAAATTAAGAATTAAATCTTATAAAATATGTTAAGAATTTGAATTGCCTCTAAATTACACGAAAAAAAAAATATGGGTAATTTTTACAAAAAAATTTAACTAAATACTGGTATTTAGCACAATTAAGTACCAGATCCCATTCAATAATTTTTACTGTAATCGTATAGTAAAAATTATCATTTTAATAAATTTTGCTATAGGTACCAATAGTAAAAATCATTTTGTTTCAATAATTTTTACTAAATCATGATAATAAAAATTATATGTTTCAATTGTACAAAAATTAGTTTAATTACTCATTTTGAAGTAATTTTTAAATTATAAGTAAAAAGTTAAAAATTATTCATGTCAAGGTAATTCTTACTATACTTATGGCTATAGGTAGACAAAAAATTAATGAAATGAATTTTTAGTTAGCAAATGATATCATAATTCATAACTCAATTTCAGCATTATTTAGCAAATGATATAATTCATAACTCAATTTCAGCATTATTTTTGCCCCATTTTCATGTACTACATTTATAGGTAGTAACTCCAAAGCATTTACATATCCAATTTTCCTACGAAAAATCTGTCACCTACCTACTTACCTCACGGGGATTCGAACCTGGGTCCCTAAATTTCCTATTCCTACCTACATGCCCTATCCACTCAGCCACCTATTCACTACGAGGGTTCGGGCATTGAAATAATATATTTGTTTGGTAAACGCCCCACCAAACCACTCCCACTTGGAATTTACAGCTAACAGACCGGGGATGTAACAGGGTACAATAAAACACAGCTGGTGATGGAATAGACTGGGGGTATAGCAGGGTACAATGAGCGGCAGGTGTTCTACAAGTCCCCTTTTCCCTTTTTTAGGATTTAATGCATTAAAATAATGAACTAAAATTGCAATTACTCAGCAATTACCCATCCGAATTGAATGAAAATAAATCTATACCCTCCGCCTTGATGATTCTCAAATGGTGTCCAATAGGTACAAAAAACGGTCGGATAGCTTAAGAGAACATTCATTGCAATTGAAATTTCAATTTCTCAAAGCGAAACCAATAGTGTGCTACGCACACTAAAAAGCATAAAAAACGCCATTTTGAGGGGTGAATATGAGGGGAGGGGGTTGGGGTTGAAAATTGTTATGGGGATACCACTTATGAATGTCTACAACATACTAAAACATTGAAAAAATCGGTTCACATGGGGTTGAGAAAATTATTGTTATTGTAATTTCAGAAAAGGGGAGGTTTCTCACAAAGGGAGGGGTCGGGGGGGTCTGAAACTTTCCACGCGTAAGTCTTTCGATGGTACCCACCTACCATGCAAATTTCAACCCGAAACAACTTGCGTTGGATTGTTTCCCTTGTTGTCTGGTATTTGTAACCAAGGGGGGAGGTGGGTCCACCATACCAGGGGGGGATGGAAAAATGCTCGTAATATAATTCGTTGGAAAAAAATTCAATTCTGAACAATTTATGTTAGATATTACAGATTTTTCTTCAACTTTGAAACTTTTCATTAAAAATGTGAAAAATGTAAAATTGATGTTTTCTGGAGGGGTATTTACGAAATTTGAGGGGGAAGGGTTGCTCCAAAACAAATTTTGATGAGATCTGACGTCAAGGAACAATTTTTGTTCAATAATTTTTTTTGTACGACCCATAGATTAAGAGATACATGAATTTCAAATGTTGGGGGTGGACCCTCGGAAAAGGGGGAGGGGGAAAAATAGGCATACAAGCTAAATTTTTTCGCTCTAGTGTGTAGAACAAGAATCAATCATAAAATTGCTTTCAACATGAATAGCGAGCGGATATGCAATTGAGACCTGACTATCCCCAGACAAGAAAAATTTACAGAAAATTCTCTAAGCGAAATGCCTTTTTTTTGGTGAAAATTGCCAAAAAGTCTCGCTTTTTTCCGGTCAAAAGTGACAAAAAATTTTGCTTTTTCAACATTTTTTCAGTCAATTTTGAAATTTTCCGTTTGCATTTCTGTTTTTCCCCTAAAATTTCGACTTTTTCCCATTTTTCTTGGTTCTTTTTGAAAATGTAAAAATTTTGATCCCTGTTCTTCTCCCTTCACTCAGCATTGAAACAATCAGAAAAAACTTCTTGCTAAACTTCCTGTTCATCGCTTTATTCTTGCCGAAATTGCTGAAAAATGTTGCTCTTTTGCCATTGTAAAAAATTACAGCTTTTCCCATTTTTTTGCAATCAATTTTCCATTTTACTTTTAGTAGAATTTTTTTGTTTTTTTTTAAATTAGGTATGATTTTTCAAAATTTTTTTGAGGTTAATAACGCTTAAAAACAAAACAAAAATGACGCGAATAAATTTTTACTCCGGTACTCCTTCTCCTAACATTGAAACATTTTTTTTTTAATGTACGCTTTGAATGTCCTTTTTTTGTCAAACTTGTAAATAAGTTCTGTTCGTCAAAAATTGCCAAAAAGCCCTGGTTTGTCAAAATTGCTGTAATGGTTCCTTTTTTTTGGTCAAACTTCCTCCCATTTGGGTAGGTTAGATATTCTTTATTTTTTTCATATAATAATTCTAAATTTCATTTCATTTTTCATTTTTTTTCTGGTTTTGTTGGGAAAATAGCAGAATTTTTACTCGAAAATAATATGTATTTCGTCTTGAATAAAAATGTTGTCTCTATTCCTCCCATTTTACAAATTGAAACCCTTGAAAAAAATGTCTTCTTCGAAGTCCATATTTTTATCTTTATCTTGGATGTTGTCCTGCTTATATAGCACAACTTAAATGCATTTCATTAGGCTCAAAACAGTTTTTTCCGTTTCTGAATACCATTGAATTCGGTTCATAAAATATTCATTCGAGTTTTAAAAATCCCCCCCCCCTCAAATTTGGTTCAAAATGTCATGTCAAAAAACGAAGTTTAACGTATGGTTTACCGAATGACATGATATATTTTTGGGGGTGCTGAGCACGAATTATAACCTTTTTCCACATCCTCTGTCCGTGAAAAAAAAATTTAAAAACATTTAGTTAGGTTCTGTTTTTTTTCAGTACCCTTGACAAAAATTTTAGCTGATTTCAGAATGCTGAAATTCACTTTACATTTAATCGATCAGTCTTTTGTTGTTTTTTTTTTGTGTGAAATATTTCTCAGATTTCTAATCGAATTTATCTACCAAATATGGTAAAATAAGGATTTCAATAAAATCAAGTTCTCATTTTTTATTTACAGCCACATTCGACTTAGATGTTCTTTATCCCCTGGATCATTATGATGGCATTTCCTTCTACATCTACATATTTGATTTTATGACGTAATCACTTCAGTTTGGTTTTCAATTTTTAGTGTATTTTATATCGAGTCAAGCATTCGTTTTATAGTCAAGTATTAGCAGAAAAAGAGGAAGAGGAAGGGGGAGGGGGTTGAAATGTTCTACTGAGCAACTTTTATGTTGTAAGGACCGATCAGAGGTGTTTGATCTTCTTTATTATGAATACATGGTCCACAAACTAGGAGGGGGAGGGGGTCTAAATGTCACATTTTAATCGTCCATTGGAGGGGGGGGTGGAGGGGAGGAATCAAAACTATCAATTAATGGTGCTTTTTCAATGTAAATTGACCAAATCCGAGGATATGAATGTTGGCAGTAAAAATTTCAATTTTTTGCTTTTTCTTATTTTTTGAGTGGGGTTTAAAGTTCCACTTTTTCATCATCTCGTAGGTGGGTCAAAACGATTGACTAGTGATTTTATGGTGAAAATTGATCAAATCGAAGAATTTTAATATTAAAATGTAAAAGTTGCAAAGTTTGTTTTTTTGGGGGGGAGGGGGTCTGTTTTGTCATCATGTGAAGTGAAGTCAAAATTGTTATTGAATGGTATTTTTCCTGATGAAAATGAACTAAATTCAAGTAGATATAACAGCAAAAAAAACGTAAAAAATTCAATTTTTTGGATTTGTCTCATTTTTTTCAGAATTTGAGGAGCTTTTCAACACGACTCAATCTCAAGTTGGAGGCTAAAATTTTCAAAGATTTAAAAAAAAAATTAAAATCAACAACTTTGGAGAATGGGAGTTTAAAAAATCGTGTTAGATTCAGTACTGATAGATATTTGATTAGACATCTGGTCCAAGTGAAATTTTATCGATCAGTGTCCTCTCAAATATTCACTGATAAGTAATAAAACTTTGATTTCTGTTTCGGTATATTGGTGATTAGAATGAAGAAAGCATTATCGCTATCGATCTTTTTTTTACAAAATATCAGCGAAGGCAGAAAAATGATTGTATTTGTACATATCTCGTTTTATCTATCAGTAATAATTATTGGTGACTTTTCCCTCCAAAAATATCATAATAAATGATTCGTTTGGTCGATACTCAAACATACGCGGTATGATGAAAAGAAAAAACCAACTGTCGCAATATTTCGCCATACGTGTAAAGATAATTAGGTAGCTATTTTATTTTAGGTACTTTCTCAAGTTCGTTGATCGTTAGTATAATACTGCTACTGCTGCTCGAAAATTACGTCAAAATATAAACTATTGCGGATAAAACCGCATGGCATGTGCTGTTACCTATACCTATAGCTGAGCTGTGTCTGTGTATGACCTCGTCGCGAATCTTACAAATTATGTATGGCTCATCGTAGTCGTACGGTGAATTGAACGAACGAATGATTCGAATCGTTCATTATGAGCTCCATTCATAAAGTCCATTGAGTTAATGGTGGTATTAGTGTGAAACAATACGTACGTAAGTGTGTAGTGTACTTTACATAGAGTTAGGGTGAGTGTGGTGTGGTGGCAGGTGGAACACTAGAACACTGTCATAGAAACCGAATTATTGGAGATATTTTAGCGCCCGGGTTCATTGAGTAGGTGGCCAAAGACAAACAACCGGTTGTGAACTATTATTAGAAGTACCTACAACACTTGTATTGTAGCTTGGTATTTATTTTGACTATTTTCTTAATCCTAAGAATAAAACCAAACCATCGTCGATGGATTACGAGTTAATTTTTCACCGATGAGTAAGACTTTAGAAATTGTCTCTAATTATCTTTTTATATAGGTACCAGGTACGACAAACCCACAACTATGTCTTGCTATGCACTTGTTCAGTAGAAGGTATGTTGTATATCGAGTGAGTAAATTTTAAGAGAGCGAGTTGTTTGGTATTTTTATGGTGATTGATTTTCGTCACCGATTAGTAACGAGTACGGACGTTACTCCTTCAAGTGTGTACGTGTACATTACATATACTTTACTTACTTACCTATATGTAGTCTTATTCGATGGGTACATTTTTTTATCGCCGCGGTCGTTATTATTAACGATTGTAAAAATTAAGTCGAGTTTTTCGCAGAAATTCGCATTCCGATGTGGATGCTTCGCGCGCCAGTGGCGTCAGTGTCAAGTTTTCAAGAGCACGAGCTCGATGAATGGTCTCTCATGTAGCTTTACGTAAATAACAATAGACGATTTTGTCGAGGTAACACGAGTTTTCGGAATTGGAAAAAAAAGGTATTGAAAGTGAGATGTGTTGTGAAGTTTTGATTACCATGTGCTTCGTTTTTTTTTTTTTTCGTGGTAGGGTATTTATGTAGTACCTATTTGTAAAGAACAGGAAATTCGTGGAGCCTATTGGGCTTCATGAGTGTTATGAAGTGGCTAGTCTGACTGAAAACAAGAGCATCGAGGTAATTATAGCGCCAAATTCTTCGAAAAGCTTGGAAAATCAGAAAAAAATTGTCAATTTTGCGCTCTTGTGGAATTTTTCCTAAATCTGGTCTGGTCCTGCTTATTCTGCTGTCCTTCTTTTGGTTGCTTTTCTCCATATTTTGAATCTAACTTCAGAATTTTCCGTTCACTGTTTTCTTCGTTCTGAATTTTGGAACCCCTCCTTTTTTTAGTTCTCTTGAAAAAATGTTTGATCGAACAAATTTTTGAACCGTCTCTCTTTTGCAACATTTGAAAAAAATTCTGTTCAAAAGTCTTACTTTTTGCCAATAGTTCGTTTCTACAAATTGAAACCATTGATAAAATTTTGAGCTGAAAATTTTGCATTTTGCCAAAATTATCAAAAAATGTTGTTTTTTTGAGCCAAAGTTGCCAAAAAATCTTGTTTTTTTTTTTACCAAAATTACCAAGAAATAGAAAATTTTGTTTTTTGATGGAAAATTACAAAGAAGCTCTGTTTGTTCCACTTTTTTAAAATCAAATTTTCAATGAGGGGAGGTAGTCCGGCATATGACAATAGGAGTAATTGCACCCCCCCCCCGCCGATCCTCCGGGACAACTATTTTCTTAAAGGGGACATCCTAAGGAACATTTTAAAGCAAACTTGCCAAACAAAAAGTTGGCCTTACTTACAAAATGGCGGCCATTTTGATTGACAGGTCAGCCGAAATCGCAGATTTTGCGTTTTAATATAGGACTTGCACGAACTTTTTCAAACTTTACAGAGGTAGATCGAAAGATCATGCAAAAATTTATCACCTGCCAAAATTTCAAGTGCTAAAGTGCGTTTTTCGATTTTTGGTGAATTTTTGAAAATCGAATTTCTTAGGCCAAAAATGAGGAAAAAATCAAAATATTACCAAATTGACCAAGAAAGCTGAAATTTGGGATATACCCTATTTTCCACATGCCAAATCGATTGAAAACGGTTTAAACCCGTTTTGAGCAGTTCTGGAGCCTCCAGCAGGTTTTTGAAACTCGAAATTCCCACAAAATTCCATCAAATTAGAGTTGTAAAGCTAAAATTTATTCTAAAACCAATTTCAATACGCTACGAAGTACTGCAGGTGAATTTCAAGTCGTTTTGGATCCTCCAGCGACTTTTTTAAAATTCCTGAAGCCTCCAGCAGATTTTTTGAAACTTTAAATTTTCACAAAATTTCATCAAATGGAGATGGAAAGCTGAAATTTACTCTACACTCCAATTCTAACACCCTCTGAAAACGACTTCTGGTAAATTTCAAGTCATTTTAGAGCTTCCAATGATTTTTTGAAAATTACTGGAGCCTCCAGTAGATTTTTGAAACTTGAAATTTCCCCAAAATTTCATCAAACTAAGATGGAAAGCTGAAATTTACTCTACACTCCAATTTTAACACCCTCTGGAGACGACTTCAGGTGGGTTCTAGTCATTTTAGGGCCTCCAGCGACTTTTTTTGAAAATTGCTGGAGGCTCCAGCAGATTTTTGAATCTTTAAATTTTCACAAAATTTCATCAAATGGAGATGAAAAGCTGAAATTTACTCTACACTCCAATTTCAACACCCTCCGAAGACGACTTTAGGTGGGTTCAAGTCATTTTAGGACCTCCAGAGACTTTTTTGAAAATTACTGGAGCCTCCAGTAGATTTCTGAAACTTGAAATTTCCCCAACATTAATTTATCAAATGGAGTTGGCGGGCTGAAATTTACTTCGCAGACTACATGGTGGTTTCAAAATATGGTTTTGAAGCTTCCAGCTATACTTTTATAGGAAATTTTAATTTTCCAAAAAAACGTCATACAACCTTTCAAAAAGTTACTGGAGGCTCCAAAATGACTTGAAATTCACCAGCAGTCAACTTCGTAGCGTATTGAAATTAGTTTGCAGAATGAATTTTGACTCTCCATCTTAGTTTGATGAAATTTTGGGGAAATTTCAAGTTTCAAAAATCTACTGGAGGCTCCAGTAATTTTCAAAAAATCATTGGAGGCTCTAAAATGACTTGAAATTTACCAGAAGTCGTTTTCAGAGGGTGTTAGAATTGGAGTGTAGAGTAAATTTCAGCTTTCCATCTCCATTTGATGAAATTTTGTGAAAATTTAAAGTTTCAAAAATCTGCTGGAGGCTTCAGGAATTTTAAAAAAGTCGCTGGAGGATCCAAAACGACTTGAAATTCACCTGCAGTACTTCGTAGCGTATTGAAATTAGTTTTTAGAATGAATTTTATCTTTACAACTCCAATTTGATGGAATTTTGTAGGAATTTCGAGATTAAAAAATCTGCTGGAGGCTCCAGAACTGCTCAAAACGGGTTGAAACCGTTTCCAATCGATTTGGCATGTCGAAAATAGGGTATATCCCAAATGTCAGCTTTCTTGGTCAATTTGGTAAAATTTTGATTTTTTCCCCTCATTTTTGTCCTAAATTCAATTTTCAAAAATTCACCAAAAATCGGAAAACCCACTTTAGCACTTGAAATTTTGACAGGTGATAAATTTTTGCATGATCTTTCGATTTATCTTTGTAAAGTTTGAAAAAGTTCGTGCAAGTCCTATGTTAAAACGCAAAATCTGCGATTTTGGCTGACCTGTCAATCAAAATAGCCGCCATTTTGTAAGTAAGGCCAACTTTTATTTTGGCAAGTTTGCTTTAAAATGTTTCTTAGGATGTCCCCTTAAAGAAAAAAGTTGTCCCGGAGGATCGGCGGGGGGGGGGGGGTGCAATTACTCCTATTGTCATATGCCGGAGTAAATAGTTCGTTTCTCCAAATTGAAACCATTGATAAAATTTTGATCTAAAAATTTCGCATTTTGCCAAAATTATCAAAAAATGTTGTTTTTTTGAGCCGAAGTTACCAAAAAATCTTGTTTTTTTTACCAAAATTACCAAGAAATAGAAAATCTGGTTTTTTGATAGAAAATTACGAAGAAGCTCGGTTTGTTCCACTTTTTTAAAATCAAATTTTCAATGAGTGGAGGGGGTGGGTTGGTCTGAAAAATCATTAATGTGTCGAAAAATAGAATTTTACAATAGACCAAAATGGCATACTCCAATCCAATTTGGTTATGAAAAGTTGATTTTATGACTGTTGGTTGTTCACCAAATTCGGCAAACATTCAAAAAAATGTCAATTTTTTTCATATTTTGGAATTTTTTCTGTAAGACGTTAACCACGGTTATTTTTTTAAAACAAATGTCAAAATTCTAAAAAATTAACGAAAACATGTTTTTTTTGAAAATATAGTTTCATGATTATTTTTTACGATAATTTTTTTTTCTCAAGATACCCGAAAACGATTTTTTTTTGTCAAAACAAAAAATGGCACTGTTTTTTGAACTAGTCCCTCATTTATTCTCTGATTTTTTCAAAATTTTGATTTTTTTCGAATATAGGCTAATTTTTTTTGAAATGTGAAAAATTTTGTGTCAAATTATGTTTTAGTTGATCTTTTTCACTTGAAAAAAAAAAATGTTGAATCATTTGAAGAAAATTTTAAGCACTTCCTCTCCAAAGTCTTTACTTCTATTGGGTAGAAAACTTTCTCAGAATATCATCGGTTCATTCTGACTGAGAAAATGAGATTTCTTATCATAAAAATTGAAAATTCGTGAAAGAGATGACCCATTGGGGAACAACATAGTCCTCATAATTATAGTTACCCATTTGGAGATTTTATTTGTCCTAAAATTTCTGAACTCGAGAACATTTCTCTAATTAAAAAATTTGTTGACTAAAAGGGTACAAGGGTTTCAGAATAGATGAAGGGGGGGGGCGTCTCGAAGTTTTGAAAAATATTATTTATTTCCTTCGTTTTTAAACATTTTTGTTAGTTGGCTTTTTTAGCTTGAGTGAAAAGTTGTGTGTTTGGAAATGTTTAAAAACGAGGAAAATTTTTGCCCAATTTAAGGATCTTTGATTTATGATTCGAAATAAATACTCTAATTTGGGGTATGAGAAACTTGGAACGAGCTGAAGAATGAGATTAAATGCTTCCAAATTTTTCCAAAATTTTTGGGGTGCTTCACTATCCTTTCAGAGCAAACATCAAAATCAACGTATGTAGCTCTAAAACGTTGCAAAATGAAGGAAATAATGATTTTTCAAATTTTAGGACATTTCAACGCTTCCATTTTTCTACTTCTACCAACTCATCATGGGTTCCAGTTTTCGAACTTTCAAAATGAGGAATACTCTTATCCCACTCACCCGATCTTAGTCTCGTAAATTTCTGTTTGAAAAAATTTTAACGCCCCACCCTCGTTCATCTATGTACTTGTGGTTTGATTGATGTTTAAAAGGTCCACACGAAAAGGCAGACAAAAGTCGAGGAAATATTCGATAAACGAATCAACTTGTCGGATTCTATCTACTTATGTAACTTCTTCTCTATTATTCAAGTGTCTTATAACTTGTAAACCACAGTGACGTGTGGTTGATGGAATGATGAATTTTTTTTTTTTTCAAGCAATCACCTTCTAATAATATTCTCCCACTGGTCATTGTGATATACCCACGATTATTATTCGGTGCGTAATTCCCCATTGTCTTTTGTAACCAGCCTCTTCGTGTTTTTTTTCCCGGACACATGAGAATAGTAATTATAGAACAGAAAGTGATTAATGTAGTATAGTTTTTAAATTTTATATTTTGGAGTTATCAAAAATTCGTGTATTAATTTTGGAGGAAATTTCTCCGAATGTTCCCTTAGCAATTTTTATTTCGAATTTGGTCCTGTGGTGGAGTGTTATGGAACTCAAATGAATCTCAATCAAAAAACGGAACTCTGAAGGAGGCTGGGGGTAAACTAATGACGTTTTTGTGAGTGACTGAGTGGATAGACTACGTGAAAGAAAAAATTGAACAAAATCGAAATACACGAGGTCGAAATCTTGAACGAATTAACATGAAATGGCCCGCGAAAAATTGTCAGAAGAGTTTAATTTTTTTCAAAAATCAGCCTTAAGTCTCATGTTTTTTTTTCAGAAATTGTCAAAAAGCACTGTCTTTCGTTGTAAACGTGAAAATCTTACATTTCTTCAAAAACTGCGGGAAATTTTCACTCATTTCTCAAAAAATTTTGTTTTTTTTTTGTAAATTGTCAAAGTTTTGCTTTTTACAAAAAATCACTCAAAGCTTTCACTTTTCCGCCAAAAATTGCAAATAAATATGTATTTTTTTCAAAAAATCAAAAAAAAATACTTTTTTTCCAAAAATTACTAAAAATTATCCCTTTTGCTAGAATTGACTCCAGAAGTCAGAGTTTTTTTGTTATTTTTTCTGAAATGTTTTGCTCACGTTTTGTAACTTTTTTGGTCACTTTTTCAAACTTTTTTTTGTTAAGTACCAAAATCACCCTTTTTTTTTTGGAAAAAATTGAGTACATATTTTAGTTTGACTTTCGAATCCGAAACTATTCTTATCGAATCACTATTCGTATTTTCCATTCTCAGTTGTTTGACAATGATTTTTTTTTATTATTCAAATGCAACGTAAAAAATTACACATGAATAAGATAGGTATATTTATTGTATTTACAATTGAAATAGAATAAAATAAATAAAGGAATACTTATTATTATAATGAACTACACCGTATATACTTAATTTAATACAAATTATTTAGTAACATTAACGCATAACAGAGTTTATACTTAATATTAATTAAATAAATTATTACGTACCTATTTGAAAAAAAAAAACAACAAAACAAAACTGTAACATCAACACTTATAATACATAAATGGCAACTTTTTTCATTTCAAACTTCATTTGAAATGGGATAGGGGATACCTAGCTATCTAATAAAGTCGATTAAAATTAGATTTTTTGAAGTAGGTACTTAACATTAACTTAAAAAATAACCAACTTAATCAGGCAAAAAAAATACATCCAAAAAATACAAACAACTGATGCATGTTTAATCTGTACCTACTTATAAATTCTTCGGTTTTTTAATTAGACTACGATTTTTCCTTTTTAATATTTTTCGATTCCTTTAGAAAGCTACTAAAAGTACGTATCGTTCAACGACTTCAACTCGTGTTTAATAGAAATTTATACTTTTGTGCAACACTTATACGAATGCATTAATTAATACCTTTTTGATTTTTGAAAATTAAAGGAAACGTGGAGAATTCATCGAATCGTTATCGCGTCTAGGCGAAAATAAACGATCTATATTCATGACGTAAGTAGGTTCATGAATTTTCAAAAGTGGTGACGATTATTTGCGTAATTTTTTAGACGTCATAGTTCGATTGTGTAAATATTTACCTACTCGGAGTTGAGAACTTCCAACTCGAAATTGTATGTAATTTCCACGATGTGTATAAAAATTTAAGTTCGAGTGGGTTGGAAATTTCACCCATAAAAGGTAAATAATCGCTGGTGACGGTGAAATGATTCAGAACCAGAACCATTCATTAAAAAATTTTTGAAAACGGATTTTTCCAAATGTCGTTCGTATGTTTTTCGAACGTATGTATTTTATCGCCTGAAGCTGTATGCATTAGGCAACTTACATAACGTTCGTGTTGCTAGTCTTACGTCATGGATCATTGATAATTTTTTATTGACGGAGTATACAAACATATATAGGCATTAAACAATTCGACATACTGTACGATCGTACATAGTTTATTATGTCTTGACGTAACAATTGTACTCATCTGGTGATGGTTCAATGATTCATGGCAGAAAAAACCTAGATGAATGTTTCTCATTCTTACATATATGTACTTATTGTTTTATTTTTGAAACTTCAACTCTCAACTTCGCTAATTAATGTAGTCGTATGTGTAATCAGTTGCATCGTGTGGAGATGAATGTTTACCAAGTAGTTGAGTAACGTTCGAGGAATTGAAAGGAAGAAAGAATAAGGATCTCGAATCAACTTTACAAGAGTTGAATTAAGGTGTATTTTCTTGCTTTTGTTTCGTCGTCGTCGCCTCGCTGACAAAAAATACGTCTATTTGCAATTTTTAAATCACTAGCCTTGATAATTTGGAACGTTGTGGGTGTGTGTTTTTATTGTGAGGTGCAGTTGACTGATCCGAATGATTCTAATTGTTTTTAAAGTACTCATTCGGTCACGAATGATTGATTTAAAAAGTGAATTGGTTTGAAAATATTCTGAACGAATAGTGGGCTGTTAAATCTTGCAATGAATCATTCGTGAATGGTAAAATGGGGGAAAATGATTGAAAGTTGATATTGGAATTATTGTAGAACGAATTATCAGTACAAACGTTTAACGAATCGTTCGCGAACGAGTTGAAAATCAAGTATTTTGAATAACATTGTTCGCATAAATGATCTTATCTTCAATAATTTCGTTCAGTTGGATAGTTTTACTCGATTTGTGGAGTATTCTGAACAAAATTTACCGAAGAAATTATGCTATGAATCGTTCGCGAACGATTCGAAAATGAGGAATCGAATAAATTGTTTGTAAATGATCATATTTTTAATAACTAGATGGATAATTCTAAATGATTTACTCGTAGAATTATTCGAACGATTTTAGCCAAGGGAGCTATGCCACGAATCGTTCGCGAACGACTTGAAAATTACGAATTTTGATTGTTCGGAAACGATCATGTTTCATTCTCAGGTAATTTTTGATAAATATTTTCATGTGATTTGTGACGTATTTTGAACAAATATTGTATAGAAATCGTGCTACGAACGAATCGTTCGCGAACGACTTGGAAAAGAGAAATGAATGGTTCCGGAGATAATCATTTTTTAGCATTTCAATTTCATTCAGTTGAATAATTTACACGATTTGTAGAATTTTTTGAACAAATTGTACTAAAAAATGATGCTATGAATCGTTCGCGACCGAATTAAAAATGGCGAATCGAATAAATTGTTCGGAAATGATCATATTTTTAATAATTTCTTATGAATACTTCTAAATGATTTGTAGAATTATTCGAACGAATTTTAGTTGAAGGAATTATGCTACGAATCGTTCGCGAACGACTTGAAAATGACGAATTTTGATTGTTCGGAAACAATCATGTTTCATTCTCAGGTAATTTTGGATGAATATTTTCATGTGATTTGTGACATTTTTTGAACAAATATTGTAAAGAAATAGTGCTACGAACGAATCGTTCGCGAACGACTTGGAAAAGAGAAATGAATTGTTCGGAGATGATCATTTTTTAGTATTTCAATTTCATTCAGTTGAATAATTCTACACAATTTGTAGAATTTTTTGAACAAATTGTACTAAAAAATTATGCTATGAATCGTTCGCGACCGACTTGAAAATGGCGAATCGAAAAAATTGTTCGGAAATGATCAGATTTTTATTAATCTCTGATCAATAATTCTAAATGATTTGTAGGATTATTCGAACGAATTTAGCTGAAGGAATAATTATGCTGTGAATCGTTCGCGAACGACTTGATAGTTACAAATTTTGATTGTTCCGAAATGATCGTATTTCATTCTTTAGTAATTTCAGATAAATAATTCCAAGTGATTTGTGGAATTTTTTGAACAAATATTCTAAAGAAATTATGTTACGAATCGTTCGCGAACGACTTGAAAATGAGAAATGCTGAATAAGTTGTTCGGAAATAATCATATTTTCAATAATTTCATTCGGTTTAATGATTCTACACGATTTGTAAAATTTTTGAACAAACTGTACTAAAAAAACCATGCTATGAATCGTTCGCGAACGACTTGAAAATGGCAAATCGAATAATTTGTTCTTCAAAACTGATCAGATTTTTAATAATCTCTGATCAATAATTCTAAATGATTTGTAGGATTATTCGAACGAGAATTTAGCTGAAGGAATAATTATGCTGTGAATCGTTCGCGAACGACTTGAAAATTACGGATTTTGATTGTTCGGAAATGAAATGATCCTATTTCATTGTCAGGTAATTTTAGATGAAAAATTCCGAGTGATTTGTGGAATTTTTTGAACAAAAAAATATTAAAAAAAAAAAATGATGATGTCGCGAATCGTTCGCGAACGACTTGAAAGTGAGAAATGCTGAATAAATTGTTCGGAAATGATCGTATTTTGAATAATTTCGGATGAATAATTCCAATTTTCCGAATGATATTACAATTTTTTCAAGCGGATTTAGCGAAAAATTTATACTGTGAGTCGTTCGCGAACGAAATAAAAAAATTAGAAATTTTAAACTATCGATCGTTTGAAAATGATTATATTCTTGATAATTTTAAATGAATAATTTTGAATGATATGTGGAATTTTTCGAACGAATTTGCCCAAAGAAAATGCTATGAATCGTTCGCGAACGACTTGAAAACATTACAATTTCTACCAATCGTATATTAATTATCATTTTTGAAAGAATTGAACTAATGCGAGTGTTTTTCTGAATTTTCTTTTCAATCTGAAAGAAAATAGTGCTGTAAGGAATGAATCATTCGCGAACGACTCGAATTTATTGTGCTTTTGAAATCTTTCATTACTGATGATTTTTTTTGAAATTGAAATGAATCCGTAATATGAACGATTTTGATTTTTTTCGAACAAATGTTGCCAAAATAATAATAGTTACTGGGAATCGTTCGCGAACGACTTGAAAATATGTATATTACGAATATAAAATAGAGGAAACGATTCTGAATTAAGATTTACTAATAATATTTTACTAGTATACACCTACCTATTCAAAATAAAAAAACAATTTTTTTCAACTTATATCGTTATCAATAATAGTATTTCCTAATATTTTCAGGATGCTCGTAAGCCATCTAGTACGTACATAATTAAAAAATGAAACAAAAAAATCACAGCGAACTTCAAAGTTTTTGGCAAGAAAATTTCTCCCCCTCTACCTTACCGACGACGACGTTGCATTTAGAATGGCGTGGCAACGATGAGTGTTTTTCTTAACTTTACAGTATTCCTCGTACATGTGTCTGGAAATTGATACCCAATCTTTTAGGAAAACATAATAGGCGGTGATTACACCCCAATCTTGAACCATCGCAGTCGTATGATCGGGTTTCGGATCCCAATTGTTGCCTCTTTCGACTCGCGTCAAATTCACCGTCGTTTCGGTGGTCAGGTTCAACTTGGAAATGTCTGTATCGACTTCGATATATGCCTGTGTAAAATGAAAAAGAGAAAGAAGTTAATTAATATACGTATAGTATAGGTATGCGTTCAATTCGTACGTTTATAAGTACTGCATAAATGAAAGGAACGAGCGTGCGAATTAATAAATTACATTGTTTTATAAATTAGCGTCTAAATTTGATTTATTTTCTGGCAAAAGATCAACAATCACACGAGTTTTCGGACCTGGCTCGCGATGAGGGTGTTCGTGTAACTGTAAGATACCAAATGCGAATGGGGATTGCGAACTATTTAATTTAGATAACACGCGATGCGATGCTTGATTTATTAGTTACGCGGATTCTTATGTGGCTCGACAAAATGCTGAACAATTCCTTTTTTTTTTTTGGTACAGGCAGGTGCAGTTTTTTTTACTTTTTCTCCATGGTTTTGGAAATCATCAATCTTTGGAAGTCTCCCCCCCCATTCCATTCATTTAAATCCTGCATTTTTGGGCGCAATGTCAGTCTGGTGATTTTGATTTGTTTAAAAATTTGAAAAAAGATGTAATGTTTTTCAAGAAGGGTCTGTGTATTTGTAGTTAATAATTTCTATCTTTCTCTTAGTTTTTTCATAGTTATAGCGAGACAACTCTTCACACTTTTGGTTGAGTACGTGGATTTTACGTACATAATTGTTACGTCACATGACGTGGGAGTCGTATACGTTTTGACTGAAATTGTGGGAAAAGATTTAGTTTACCGATTCGTGAATGATCTCGCGAGTTGGGTCATATTTTTTCAGCGAATGATTTGTAAAGTGTTCTCTGAAATTGAGTATGGATAAAACCTACCTACTCACTCATTTGAGAATGATTAATTTAAATTTTGAAAATTACTCGAGTGTAATATTTCCAAGTGAATGAGCGATTTTTACTGGATTTTTCAACGTTATTTTTTTTGTAGGATGTTCAGAATCCGAAAAATTGTCAATTTCTTCAGATCTGAATTTTTTCGTGTTTTTTTTGTGGCATACTGTTGGTGCTTTAATTTTTTATCCCGATTTCCCTAAGAACAAAGGAAAAATAAAGGTTTATACAGCCTATCATTATTCCGGCATTGGGAGTAGGATCAATTATAAAACCCGTTCTGGGACTGCCAAATGTCAAAATTTGGATTATACTCTATTCTGGATTTCTCAAGTCGATTGGTGACAATTACGAGCAGTTTTAGAGCTTTTAGCAGTTTTTGAATTTCTTCTGTTTTCAAAAAATCCCATCAATAGGGTCAAAACAAAACTCAGCATCTACAGTAAACTTGAATTATCACCCTCGTGACCCTGTCAATTGATTTTGACTCTCATACGAGTACATATTTTCAAAAACGTTTGTACAGGTTCAAATACAAAATTTTCTCAGCGATTATTTTTGAAAATGGTGAATTTGTCAAAATTGCCAAAGATCGGGTTTTAATCAAAATTCATTAAAAAGTTTTTTCTGTTTACCAAAATTCCAAGAAATTCGCCTTTTTGTAGAAATTGTAAGAAAGGTTCATTTTTTATTTATAAGTGGGCTGAATTATTGGTTCTTTTTCAATTTTTTTCAATCAAAATCGCCAAAAAGTCTTTTTTTGCCAAAATTGTAAAAAACCTTTTTTTTAGGATTTTTTTTCATTTCAAAAAAAAAATAGTTTTTAGGTAATCAAAAGTAATGAAATTTTTTTTTCTTTTTTCCAAAGTGGCAGAAAATTTGTTTTTTTGTAAAAATTGTAAGAAGTATCCATTTTTTGTAGAAATGGCCTGAATTATTGGTTCTTTTTCAATTTTTTATCAAAATTGCTAAGAAGTCTTTTTTTTTTGCCAAAATTGCGGAAAACTCCCTTTTTTTGGTTGCAAAGAAAATTTGGTCAAAATCGCCAAAATATATGATGTTCAATCAAAGGAGACAAAAAAATTCTTTTTTTTTTCGCAAAAATCCTATTTTTTTGGAGGAATTGTGAAAAAAGGCTCATGTTTTGTTAAACTTATTATTTTTTGCCAAAATTTCAAACAAAAAAACTTTCGAGTCAGTCTGGAGACTTTTATAATTTTTAAAAGAAATGTCATTTACGTTGTCCATTTTTTCAAAATTAATGATTCCACCACAGGTTTCAGAATAGTTCGAAATTCGAATCCATCACCAATCGAGTCTGGTAACAGAAAATAGAGTTATAAGTACGTGTAAACCAAATTTCCAAATTTCAGCCTGTTGCATGAATCTGATCAAATGTTTTTTTTTTTTTTTTAGTGCTCAATTTTATTAGACGATGAAATCATGTAAACTTCCCTAAAAATTATGCTTTGGGAACCACACGTAATCAAGAAATCCGCTGAACGATCCAAAATTGATTTAAATCGCCACTATAGGATTTTGGGGGTTGAGAATGGCGACGTTCTACCTCACCTAGATTAAATTTCAATATTCCTTATCGACTAACAAGGCCCAAGGGAACCTCTTGAAGTGTCCGCCTTCGATTTGAACGGGACCGCGATTTTTGGAAAGAGCATGTTCTAAAACCCCCAAATCCAAATTTTCAGCTGCCCAAGTTCATTTTTCGAATTTTGGCGAATTTTTGAAAATTCAAAATTGACTGTTTTTGGCGATTTATGCTTTTTTTTTTGGAAAAGTACGTACTTGACCAATAAAAATGGTCAAAATAAGTCCCAAAACTAATATTAATTGCCCAAATCCAAATTTTACCATTTCCAGCTATTCTGGAGACTCCAGCGCTATTTTTCAATTTCTCCAGAATTTTGAATTTGCTTCAGAAGGCGTGAATATCCAATTGGGCAACTCAAATGTGGATAAACTCGTTAAACCGATCGAGTATAACACACAACTCGATTTTTAGCTGCCCAACTTCATATTCACGCCTTCTGGAGCAAATTCAAAATTCTGGAGAAATTTTAAAATCGTGCTGGAGGCTCCAGATCGGTGGGGAATGATAGAATTCGGTCTCGGGAGGTTAGTTGTGGACAAAATACAGCGATTCGCGCGAATTTCAAAAATTTCCTCGCAAATGGGAAACTTTTGATTTTTTAATTTTGAAAAAAGCTGGTCAAAAAACCACTCTTGAGGTATCCGCCCCATAACCGACTCAAATGTGGATAAACTCGTTAAACAGATCGAGTATAACACACAACTCGATTTTTAGCTGCCCAATTGCATATTCACGCCTTCTGGAGCAAATTCAAAATTCTGGAGAAATTGAAAAATAGCGCTGGAGGCTCCAGAATGGCTGGAAATGGTGAAATTTGGATTTGGGGAATTATTATAGTTTTGGGACTAATTTTGACCATTTTTATTGGTCAAGTACGTACTTTTTTTAAAAAAGCATAAATCGCCAAAAACAGTCAATTTTGAATTTTCAAATATTCGCCAAAATTCGAAAAATGAACTTTGGCAGCTGAAAATTTGGATTGGGGATTTTAGAACAGGCTCTTTCCAAAAATATCGGTCCCATTCAAATCGGAGGCGGACACCTCAAGAGGTTCCCTTGTAAGTATATTAATTCGATTTCAAAAATTCACCAAAGTTTGATTTTTTCAATCTCTGCGCGAAACTTTTTGATTGCATTTTTGAACTTTTACTATTCATATTACAAAATTACCAAGGGTCTGCTGTGTCTTGTCCCCTATCCCATATCATATTTTTAAATTTGATCAAGTGCCTCCTCCCCTACCTCCCTTCAATGAGAGCAAATAGTGCACATTTTGACTTGATACCTATCTAGTATCTATAGGTACTAAAAAAGTTACCTTTAGTTCAGTTGTATTCAAGTTTTTTTCAAAATTTTGGGTGAGGAGATACAAAAATTCCAAAAATTTGTTTTTTCGGGCATATTCGCACTCCATGAGACCAAATCGGTTCAAAATTTGGATTCAAAGTTGAAATGATACTCAGAAAAGCAATTTTTTTTAAAATTTTCCATCTTCATTTTATCACTAATTACCTACCTCAAATTCAGGAGCCCAAAAATCAAAATTTGCCCTTCGATGGAACTTTCTTGTGAACTACTCGTTGAAAGTTTTCGATTTAAAAAATTCGTCTGTCTACCTCTAATAGAGGCTGAATGAAGATTTTTGTAGACTTTTTTTTTCTGTGCCTTTTCATATTCATGTTCAAAGACTTTATATGTACAATAGGGCGAATTATTTTTTTGGTGGGGGAGGGGAGGGGATCAACTCTCAATATCATCAATTATTTTCAAAATCATGAAGCTGCTTGGAAAAAAGTGGAAAACGATCACACAAGTACCATTTATGTGTATGGTATGAAGATGGACTACGATGTGTTAAAACTGTTGCCTATTCGTCGATTGCAGGGTTATTATCCTATGTACTCCATCTACGTAAATTGACACACAATTTTTCATGTTTTCCTTTATCCATTTTCTTTGTTTTTTTTTCATTTTGTAGGTATTTTTTTTTTTTTTGCTGAAAACTACGACCACGAAACAGCTGCCATTTTGTAGAGATATACTTTTGATATCATTATTTGGAAATTTTTACATTTTCGAATACGAAGATTTAAATTTGGACTCTCGAGACGCAGACTGCGTAAGAGCTACCATAGCCTACGTTACTAGTCGATTCGAAAACGCTGTTATTTGTCATTTTTAACGCATCTTGGCTACCGAAAGAAAAATTATACTTGGTTAACGAGGGTGGCAAAGTTATAACTACGTACGAAGCTATATGTATAGGAACATGGAGTTTCGTTGGTTTGGCTTGGTCGTCATTTTGCTCTTCGAACACGAGACGTTAGATTTAATTTAACGTAAAATAAACCAAGAACTCGTGACATTTTCCAGACTCCTTCGATATGTGATACATCGTAGATACAGGCGAACGAAAGTTTTGAGGATGAATTACGATACTTACTACTTTTAAGCCATCGTGGATCTTTTTTAGTATTTTTGTACGATTTTTGTATACTGCTGCTGAAACTACGTGTTGACCTTCGGCGTCAAATGTCAGCATTTCTTCGAACGTCGATAAAAAGGTTTTTAAGGATTCGTGCAGTACTGGAAGAAGTATGGCTGCCTGTTGCAAAATAAACAAAATTATTAGTTATGTGTTTTTGTATCATGTCTATTCCCTTTCCCTCAATATTGCCATTTTTTTGGGCTGTAATTGGCCCTGCTTCCTCTTCAAAGTATGAAAATAGGTATATTTTTGTCGTTTCACGATGCAAAGTACATGTTAAGTTCACAAACCACCTTTCATTTTGAACTTTTGACGCCGACAGACGGCGTCGTCGTCGTGCTTTGCAAATGAGCCAGATTAAACTAATCATCGAGGATATTTTCAATTACTAAGCCATAAAGTTTACCTATTTTCAAAGAGTAAAATTTTAATCCCAAATTCCATTCGAGTTTTAAACATCGGTATTCCGCTAGCCCGCAAACCCACCGCACATAGGACGAATTTACGTAAACGATAGATAACAATGTAGAAATTCATCAGGACAAATCTATGTGCTTTAAAATTTAGACTCGAGTGCGTTTTATCAAACTACGAGTATATAGGCAGATGTGTATGAATTTAACCTAAAATTTCACGTTGAATGACCGAATAAAGAATATAATGTATTCGAATCCAATTTAGGTACGTAGTTTACTAAAAAAAAAAAACACACAGCATCGATACGACACAACTTTGAATAAAATTCGAATCGAGCTTTCGGACGTGTTTTTGAAAAACTTCAACCACAAGGGGGGTACGGAGGTGTTGCGAAAGTTGCTTTTAAAAAAGTGAAAAACATTTCCACGAGAGTGTCATTTTTAAAGAGAAAATATATTTCCAGTTTATTTAGTCGACTCGTTTTATTTGCGAAAAATTATTATAGTCGTAATTTTTCGATAATTTACGTTTAATGTGATTTTCGTACTTACGTTGTGTATGGAAGTAGTCTCGTAAACTATACGAAGAGAGAAAAAAACGAGTAAAATAATGAAATAATATTCGCAGTTTGTGTTTTCACTTAGCTGTTTTGACTTTTGAGAGACGAGGTTTCGTTTCGTTGTTCTTTAAAGGTTTATATACTTAATGTATCTTTACTTTATTCTATTCGATTTATTATTATTACTATTATTATTTTCGCGGTGGGGTTTTCCCCCTATGATATGAAAGATGAAAATATATAGTCGAATAGAGAATTTGACGATTCGGTAATATGTCCCGATGCGGCGACTTACGATGGTTGTACGAGTACGATTTGTGTTTTATTATATTCTTATTCTTCGTGTAACGAGAAGATGAGTTAGATTTGAAAAAAATTATATGTACGCGATAAAGTGTCGGTGGATACGTATGAAAAATAACTAGGTCAAGTACATACGAGAAGAAATTTAAAAAAATGTATTATTTACCTTTTTATATTTATCAAAATGTCTAACTTTATGTTCGAACCAGTGTAAGTGGTCCTTAGGTAACCATTCGTAACGGAATACGCCTTTAAGCGGTGTTCGTACCTGTAAAATAAGTATACAAAAATATACGTTTAAAAATTTAATACGAGTTAATTTGATGCTTCGAGATTTTCTGTCCAGGGGATGAGTGAATTTACCAAAGGGTGGGAGTATGTGTAAAGGGTGGATGGCTTAGACGAAGTTGTGGGCTGATGTCAAAAAGTTGCGAGAAAAATATCGAGTGTTTGACTCAAACCTCTGTTTGTGTGTAGGAGTTTAAAATTTTGAAATTTAGAATGAAAATTTGAAAAAAAAATTTGGTGTTGGTTTGCAATTTTTCCTGCCTTGTTTAGGGTTAGGCAACATTTATATCAACTATTTGAACTATCATCTGTTCTTCATTGTTTATGGAGTCAAAAAAATGCGATTTTTTCAAAAATAAAATTTCCATGCAATTTGATCATATTGAAAGAAAAACAAAAACACCAAATAAAAGACATTTTTCAAAAGTGAAGGGGCAAGGGGTGGTTTGTTTTTGGAAAGAGAATTATTCGGAACAATTTTTACGCAAAAATGGAACATTTTGAAATTAATTCTATCATGTTTTGATATTTTTTTCGAATTTTTGAGGCTTCACGCTGGGAACCACTGAAACTAGCATAACTTGGGGAACTGGGGAACAATTTTCATTTGGACTATTTAAAATTTATTCATGTTGTATGTATTTGGATAAATGTTGAAAAAGCATCACTAAACTTACGACTTATTTTCTTATCAAATATTGCAAAAATGTCCATCCACATTTACCTATTTATTTTTTTCATTTCCCCAAATGGGAGAGGGGGAGGCTCCGTTCAACTTATATGCATGAACGAGAGAGGTTTTCTCTCAGAAGTGCGACTGTTCGATAAATTTGAAAAATTTTTGAACATTTTTTTCATCATGTTATGTAGCGGATTTTTTTTTTTGAAAAAATCACCACTTTTTTCACTTTATTTTTTTCAACCTTAGAAAACTCGACCTCCCCTCCCCCCACTTTCAGTGGAAAATCTTCAAAAAAAATTGAAATTGGAAGAAAATTTGTATGCAAAGTATTTTTTAAATTTCAATCAAAATTAAATACTTATAAGAAAAAAAACAATACCTACAAATGAACAGAATATCGAAAAAAGGAACGTGGAACGTATTTGAATTTTTTCACTATACCTTTTTGACTACGTAAATTCACTACGTTTTCACTTTTTTCTCTACCTGTCAGATAACCAGTTCATATTATTATTTTTTTGATGTTTATTTTTCATCTTTACTGTGCTATTTACAAGCTACACAGAGTCCAGTATTATCTAGGAAGTGAAGAACTGGAGAAAGGGAGCTCTCAAAAAAGGGATTCATTTAGAGAAATTCTGACGCAGAAAGGTGCGCCGGAGGTCGGGTGTTCGAATCCCGCGCGAGTCAAGAGGAGAAAATTTTTTGTTGATTTTTTTGTTAATTTTATCCGTCCAAAATTTTTTTGCCATAAAAAATCAAAATTTTTCAAAAATTTCTAGTGTAATTTTTGTTTCAACAAAAAACATCAAGTTTTTGGTAAATAGCCAGTAAATTTTGATAATTATTTTTTTTTGGTGAATTAATAGTAATTTTTAGTAAATAAAATGATCAGTTATTTTTGGTGAATTACTCGTAATTAAAGTTGGTCAAAAATTTTGGTAAATTGCTTGGGTAATTTTTGGTAAATTGGTAAAAACCTTTGGCAGTAAATTACTGGGGTAATTAAAATTCGGTAAAAAATTGGTAAATTAGTGAGGAAATGTTTGGTAAATTACTGAGGTGAATGTTGGTAAATTGCTGGGGTAATTTTTGGTAAAATGGAAAATTGGTAAATTATTGGGTAATGTGTGGTGTGTGGTAAATTACTGAGGTAAATGTTAGTAAATTGCTGGGGTAATTTTTGGTAAATTCGTAAATTTTGGTAAATTGGTAAATTTTGGTAAATTGATAAATTTTGGTAAATTGATAAATTTTGGTAAATCAGTAAATTTTGGTAAATCGGTAAATTTCAGTAAATTGGTAAATTTCGGTAAATTGGTAAATTTTGGTAAATTTTATTGATTTTTTTATTATTTCAATTTTGATGAGATCTGTACGGGAGAGGAGGAAAGATTATTTGAGGTTGGGGGATTTTTTCTTGAATATAAAGGACTCTTGACTCACAAATTGAAATTTTCTGAAGAATTGTCATCAATTTTTTTTTTTATTTATGATTTTTTTATTTTATCAACATGAATTGGGGGGGGGGGAGACGTTGCACAGATGATGAACCTAAATTCCTCAAAAAATTGAGGACTTATTTGTTATGAAAAGAACCGGGTGTTTAGAAGAATTCTTACTCATCGAAATTAAGAATTTTTGATCAAAATTTGTCAATTACTTTTTTAACATTTTTTAAACTGGACGGGGGGGAGGAGAGTTTCCTGGTGCCATTTTTTTTTTCAAATCGAGGGAAAATCAAAAAATAGTAAATTCATTTTTTCATAAAATCTGATAATTTTAGAGAATTAAAGGATCTTCAACCCTACTCAAAGTCCTTATTTTATGCTTGGTGAAGAATTTGTTCAAAATATTATTGCTTCTAATTGTTATTTTAGATGAATTTGGTTCAATAAATGAAATAATTTCGAAAATTTGTGTGAGATGAACTTCGAACTCGTCGAGAGAGCGAAATAGATTGAAAATATTGACAGGAAAATTTGAAAGTTTCCCTCATGTTGTTGAGGTCATTTCGCACATTTAAAATAACGTGGGGCTGGATTGAATTAAATTTCAAAAAAAGTTTGAGACCCCCCCCCCCCCCCCCCCATCAGACATACGTAGGTATATAGGATTGATTTTTAAAATTTGAAGAAATTTCGTATCCACCCCCCCCCCCCCCTTCGTTGAGCCTCTCCAATGATGAAACAAGCGAGGTCCGGGGGATCTGGCAAGAGGGTTCCCCAGATTTGGAGAAAAAATCTAGTGATTAATTTTTTTCAGATGGAAATTCTGTTTTACCCAACACAAAAATAAGTACATACAAATCCAAAATCGTTGATAAGAGTTTTTCAATAATTCGAAAATTTGAAAGCAAAAATTAAAAAAATTAATATTCAATTCGGACATCTAGTTTTGTTTTTTGTTTTTCTTTTCTTTAACACTGTGGAAAAGAAAAGAAAAATAGGGGGAAAAAGTCATATTTTGTTTTCGTGAATATTTTGAATTTTTTTTTTCAAATTTTTAGTGTCCACAATTTGGCAGCTTTTTCATAAAATGTTTAGGTACCTATAGGAAACAAAATTGCAGTTCAAAACAATAAAAAATAAAAAATACTCGTTCTCTTCGATTTTACATTAAGATAACCCTAGAAATTGTTGGCTGATAAACCCAAGTTAAAATGCTCGCTTTGTTGAAGAAACTGAAAGTGACTTGGCAAGTGGAAAGGTCTCTTATGTGTAACGTAATACGCAACCCATAAGACACTTTTCTAAATAACGTGGCGCACTGAAGAATTCTTGAAAGCGATTTCAATAGGGTTCACCTTGGTGGGGGAACCCTAAAAATGCCACTCGAATACACGAAAATTGAAATTGTTTCGTTTTTTCATTCTAATCGATTCATTTGGTCAATTGTTTTTTTCATTTTTTTTCAACTGTGGGGGTCTCTACTTCTCTACACAATACGAGGATCAAAGAAGAGGGTTATTAAGGGAAATTCTGACTGGTTTTGAGACGCTGGAATTTGAAAAAAATGACCGTACATACGATTTTTAAAATTAATTATTTTGATGCTCTGTTCGTCGTCAATCCCTCTAGGCAAGAGGCATCCTATCCAGCTGATAGGCTATAAAAAAGAACACCAAAATGATCTTCCAAGCCTTTCAAGTACTGATCGATTTTCCTATTTTTTAATTTTTGGGAAATTTTCAAGTATTTAAAGGCTAATTTCCCCAGAAAAACTACATAGCTTAAATTCTTTCGACTTTTCTCAACCTTGGAGGACTCTGTGGAGAGGATTAGCATTTTTTGGGAAACTGAGGGGGGTGTTTTTTTGAAAAGGAGAATTATTCAGATAGGTCTTGACTAGAAATGAATAATTTTCAACTTTGGGACCCTCTGTAGAGGGAGACCAGCATTTTAAGGGAGCCGAGGGAAGTGTTTTTTTTGAAAAAGGTGTTATTTAAAACGATTCTACGTAAATAAAGAATTTTCAAAAAATGTTCATTTAATTTATTTAATTTTTTGAAATTTTTGACAACTTTGGGAAGCTCTGTACAAAATTCCCAACATTGTTTGGGAAACCGAGGAAAGTTTTTTCCCAAAAGTAGAGAGTGCTATACCTACAGAAGAATTCTAACACAGAACTCTGAAATTTTCAAAGCATTTTTAGAGGTTTTTTTTGAAAAGAGGAATTTCTTGGAAGAATTCTGATGCAGAATTGGAAAATTTTCGGATAAATCGAGTTTTGATTAATTTTTTTCGACTGGAATGGGGAAAGGAGGGTGCCTGGATTTCTCAGATTTGAAATTCAGATGATGATTGATTCCCTTCCCTCTCCATACCAATATATTTTTTTATTTTCATAATGAAAATGAAGTATACTCACCTTTGCGTAAAAGTCTTGTAAAACGGGAGTTTGTTTTTTTATATCTTTTCGGGCTGCCCGAAGATGCATGAATATTCGTTTCATTACTACAATTGTCGGTTGAAGTTTATGATGGGTTGAACGATGTTTTGCTTCAACCTTAGGGGTGACTGTTGTCTTCTTAAGCTGTATAATGATATTACGATATAATTATTAGCAATCGATGGGGATATACACGAGGTACATTTTATCATAGGTTTCATTAACAATTATTGAATAGCGTTAAATTGAAAATACAAAAAAGCTCACATACCGTGGTTGCATTGGTGATAGCTCTGGTCGACATGACTTTGTTCAGATTTTCAGCAGAATGTAAAGTTTTCGATATCATAAGAATTACGTAAATGATTATTATTGCCGTTTGTAGCGGTCCTGTTTGAAATAAAAGAAGAATAATGTAATCGATGGCTTATAGTACCAGTACATAATATACGTTATCGCTGAATTAAACATATCGACGATTTTAGAGTCGATTGATGGGCGGCTCGAATGGCTTGAAATTATACACGAGTCGACCGGCGTTAGTCTGGTCATTATTCGCGATAGGTGCGTAAGATTAAACGGTCGGTGGCGGTGCTCGCTGGTGTTTTTCTATGCACGAGATCGAGTATACAGAAGGACGACGTGAAACGCGACAAGTGTTTAGAAATTAGAAAACGAGTCCATTGATTTATATAAATGTATTCTAGTACTCGTACATCGTACGTTACGTACAAATGTACGAGTATGTGCTACTGGGTTTAACTTATACTGTCTGCGCTTCGTTTGTTTGACAGCGCCAGACCTTTTGTTGATACTCATTTTGACGTCGTTGGGTTGTACCGAAGAAAAATTATCATCGATGTGGAGTTTTTGTCGGGGTCATGGCGAAGTTCTTTTCTCTCTCAAGGGTTCTACAATCTGCGGTGCACATCTCGTCGTTGAACCTGTTTATTGTTCGACATGGTGTGTGAGCTATTCAATGAACGTCGAGTGGTGGAAATTTACTGGCTAATTGATCGAAAAGTACTTGTACAGATAGGATCTACATACATAGTTGTGTACGATTTATAATATGGTGAATGGAGACTGGAGAGTAAGAGTTACACAAGTTGTGTGGCGATTTGTGTCTCGAGTTTTTGTTTTTTTTTTTTGTACCGATGAATAAAATGGAGGCAGTGGGTGAGTTCTTCAGTTATCTTCGAGTTACTTTTACGACTTTGGAAAGTACTCCAAAAGCTGATAGTCCGCCATATGGCAATAGCATGATTGCACCCCCTCCTCATGGTGGGGTCCAGAATGGGATAAAAACCAAATTTCTGATTTTTAAAGGGGCATTCCACGTCAATTGTACCAAAAAGTGGTAGGTGGGTTCGGCGATTTTTTTGAAATTTTTCCTGTGGAAAGACCTTCCGAAGGGATGACGAATGGCGCAAATCGCAGCCCTCTAGCCCATTTTTAACGGCAGCCAGGGGGTGTCAAAGTTTTCATTGAACCTAAAATACCATCCATTTCAGCATTGGATTACTCGATAACCGCGATACCTACCAAAATGGAACTTTTTCCCATAGTTAGAGGTTTTGAAAGGCTTTTTAGTGATATCATAAAAATCAGTGTTGCCACTTTTTTTCGTACAAAAAATTAGCTCAAAAAGTTTCAAAACGTAGGTTTCATATCGTTCCGACTCTCAAAAATTCTGAAAAAAATATATTATGGACAACTGTTCATGCTGAATAACATATTAAAAAATTGGGATGGTAACTTGTAACAAAGTCGATTTAAAAAAATTTAAACTTTGCGAAAAAATGCGATTTTTTGATTTAAAACATGAAAAAAGTTTTGATCGGTAAAGTTGACCCATTTGACCCCTATTTTTACGTATCTGTTGAAAAAGTTGAAAAAACCCCTTTCACTCAATAAAATGAAGTCATCACAAAAAAATCAAAATTCAAAAAAATTCAATTTTCAATTTCAAACATTAAAAAAAGTTTAAATTTAGTCAGTTGTCTTACATTGACCACTTTCTGACGTATTTCATGAAAAAGTTGATAAAAATCTCACTCACAGCAAAAAAAATGAAATTTGCTTTTTTTTTGAATTTTTTTGAATTTTGATTTTTTTGTGATGAGTTCATTTCACCGAGTGAAGGGGTTTTTTCAACTTTTTCAACAGATACGTAAAAATAGGGGTCAAATAGGTCAACTTTACCAATCAAAACTTTTTTTCATGTTTTAAATCAAAAAATCGCATTTTTTCGCAAAGTTTAAATTTTTTTAAATCGACTTTGTTACAAGTTACCATCCCAATTTTTTAATATGTTATTCAGCATGAACAGTTGTCCATAATATATTTTTTTCAGAATTTTTGAGAGTCGGAACGATATGAAACCTACGTTTTGAAACTTTTTGAGCTAATTTTTTGTACGAAAAAAAGTGGCAACACTGATTTTTATGATATCACTAAAAAGCCTTTCAAAACCTCTAACTATGGGAAAAAGTTCCATTTTGGTAGGTATCGCGGTTATCGAGTAATCCAATGCTGAAATGGATGGTATTTTAGGTTCAATGAAAACTTTGACACCCCCTGGCTGCCGTTAAAAATGGGCTAGAGGGCTGCGATTTGCGCCATTGGTCATCCCTTCGGAAGGTCTTTCTACAGGAAAAATTTCAAAAAAATCGCCGAACCCACCTACCACTTTTTGGTCCAATTGACGTGGAATGACCCTAAATGAATATGGCGAATTTTTGATTTTTTTTTCAATTTTTGACTCAAATCGAATTTTTAAAAATTCACCAAAAATCGAAAAAAGCCCTTCCTCTTTTGGACTCAAAGCAGGAGATCTCTAACTCATCGTGTTCTTTTTGGGAACATTTTACTCGATTTAAAATGAATCAATTGAGCTTGATTCAGAAATTTGGATTAATTTACAAACAGTTTCCAGGAAGAAAATCTAGTATGATTTTTCGATCAAAAAATTGAGGTAAGTAATGTTTTTAACAGGATTGTGAAAACTTTGAAAACTTTGAAAATCAAAAACTTAAGTGGCCCCAGTGGTAATAATTTAAGCTTAAAGATTCTGCGGATACTCTGAATTTGCGCATTTTCTCATTTTCGACAAAACTGTGAAATGTGTTAACATTAGATTGAGTTTCAGGTAGAAATACAAATAGATAATAATTTTAAAAGCATTACTTCTCGTCTTCTCGTTCTTTCTTTCCCCAAAATTTCATTTTTTCAAGTTTTTCAATTTTATTTCTCAATTAATCCTCGTAAAAATCAGACAAAAAAACTCGTATTACCGCCATAACAACAATACATTGTAACTAACGCATAGTAAGTACATCGAGAATCACCCCACACACAAAAAAACACACACACCCTCTCTCCAGCCACCATTTGCGCTGGCGAAATTTATATTCCAGCCGTGACCGGCGGTTAAAGCTACAAAAACGGATTTAAAACGTCCAATCGTATAATTTTTCAATGTTTTTTTCGCGCGTAATCCGGTCCGAGGGAAAAATTTTGACGACTTTTCGCCTTCGTATCGAGAGGCTAATTCGCTAAACGTCAAAATCTTTATTTGTTTTGTGGCGCGTCATTTCTCGACACATTTGTGAAAATTTTTTAAAATAATGCTAATGCTGGCTGGCTTTAATCCGGACATGAGCGTATTTCTGCCGTACTCGCAAATAGTACCACATACGACATCAACTAATGTCTAGATTTATGACTTTCCGTTAGCCAAATGCAAAACACCGATGAAATTCTGTTCTGCGTTGGAGCTGAATTCACAAATCAGCAAAACGAATCACGAATTTGATTATAATAAAAAAATTTTATTAAAAAAAAATACTTTTACGGAGTCATTTTTTTAATAGGTTGTCTAGAGTTTTCAACGAAAAAAAAAAGTTGAGATGAACTCGTGAAAAAAGTCATCAAGAAACATTTTCAATTATATCTATTCTTTATCTATTAATTTCAATAAATATCTGTACGTATGCAAGTAATGGTATAGCGAAGAGTTCGTATAAGGGGAATGAGTCGACAAATTGATACAATGTAATTTTTTTCCATTCGTAAGTATACATATTCGGATACGTCAGTTTTTATGCAACTGCAATTAAACTTAATTAATAGATTTGTCATTGAACTATGTAAATTTTTCAACAGTCGACTTTTATCGAACGAAAATAAACGCCAAACTCCAATCACTCTAATCGAGTAATTTTACGTATGAATTCTGAATTCAAACTAAAACTGAAACTAGAACAGAATCACTCTTGCATAGGAAATTTCATCTAGACGTCCATAGATCTTACAAGGGAACCTTTTCAATTCACACTTTCCGATTTGAACGAAACTACACTAGATCGGAAGAGCAGCATGTCCTAAAACCTTTGTAATCAAAATTTCAGGTCCTAAAGTTCACTTTTGTTTTTTTTTTGTTTAATCGCTGGAGGCTCCAGAATAGTCCTAAACTAATCATTATTGGTTCATTTTGCTAAAAAAAGATAATATTTCATAAAAAACTTGAGAAATATCCCTCAAAACCCATTTTTTTAAAAGTTCAAAAGTGAACTTTATAACCTGAAATTGAAGACGTCATAACAAAAAGGGGTATAAGTATATGACACATATGTCCTTTTTGAGACGAATCCATATTGTTATTCTTCAGACCTTCATCTATCATATGAGACCACCCCCACTTCACAAAGTCGAAAAACCAGTGAGATATCGCCATTTTAAAACTGCAAAGTTGATTAAAAATTTACTTTTTCAGAGATTATGGGTTACTCATGGTCGATTTTGTGTTGTCAACCATTATTTAGCTGGTTTAAATCCAAAAATTTGCTCAAAAACATTTTTAAATCAATAAAAAGGAAATTGGCCAAAAAAACTTGTCTTTTTTGTTTTTTTTTTTTTTACTCAACATAGCGATCTTTTTTTAGAGATAATGGGTTACTCATAGTCGATTTTGTGTTATCAACAATTATTTACCTGGTTTAAATCCAAAAATTTGCTCAAAAACATTTTTAAATCAAAAAAAAAGTTGACCAATTTTTCGCTTCAAAAAGGACATATATGTAATTCGAAATGTTTGAGCTTTTACCGCTAACACACAGTTTCCTCCAGACTGATGGTGCATAGCATTTCATATAGTTAGATAGTGGGAAAATAAGATAAAATCGTCATCATGTTCAAATATGCACATTTCTAAACTTCACCAGCACTCAAACTTTCAAACAGTTTTTTCTCAAAATACAACTTTCACACATATGTCCTTTTTGCTTTGACGTCTTCAATTTTGACATAAATGGACATTTTTTAAAACAATTGTGCCAAAAATGGGCATATCTTGACTACTTACTTATTTTGTCGAAAATTGATGCTTTTCGACATATCCCCCCCCAATTTGACTTTTTTGGACGATTTTTCCGTGAATTGAAACTTTTTAACAATTTTTCCAAAAATAGACACTTTTGACAATTCTTTCAAAAATTGACTTTTTTTAAAAACTTTTTAAAAACTTGACACTTTTTGACAACTTTTTAAAAAAATTGACAATTTTTCTAACAATTGACACTTTTTGACAAGTTTTTCAAAAATTGCCACTTTTTGACAATGTTTCCAAGAATTGTCACTTTTTGACAAGTGTTTTTCACAATTTTTCCAAAAATTGACACTTTTTGACATTTTTTAAAGAAAATGACACTTTTTGACAATCTTTCCAAAAATTGACACTTTTTGACAATTTTTCCAAAAATTGACACTTTTTGACATTTTTCAAACAGAAATTGACACTTTTGACAATTCTTTCAAAAATTGGCACTTTTTGAAAACTTCTAAAAAATTGACACTTTTTGACTACTTTTTAAAAAAATGACACTTTGACAATTTATCCAAGAATTTCCACTTTTTGACAACTATTCCAAAAATTGACACTTTTTGACAATTATTCCAAAAATTGACACTTTTTGACATTTTTTAAAAAGAAATTGACACTTTTGACAATTCTTTCAAAAATTGACACTTTTTGAAAACTTTTTAAAAAATTGACACTTTTTGACTACTTTTTAAAAAAATGACACTGACAATTTATCCAAGAATTTCCACTTTTTGACAACTATTCCAAAAATTGACACGTTTTCACAATTTTCCCAAAAATTGACACTTTTTGACATTTTTTAAAAAGAAATTGACACTTTTGACAATTCTTTCAAAAATTGACACTTTTTGAAAACTTTTTAAAAAATTGACACTTTTTGACTACTTTTTAAAAAAATGACACTGTTTGACAAATTTTTTAAAAATTGACACTTTTTGACAACTTTTTAAAAAAATAGACAATTTTTGACAATTCTTTCAAAAATTGACTTTTTTTAAAAACTTTTTAAAAACTTGACACTTTTTGACAATGTTTCCAAGAATTGTCACTTTTTGACAAGTGTTTTTCACAATTTTTCCAAAAATTGACACTTTTTGACATTTTTTAAAAAGAAAATGGACACTTTTTGACAATTTTTCCAAAAATTGACACTTTTTGACATTTTTCAAAAAGAAATTGCCACTTTTGACAATTCTTTCAAAAATTGACACTTTTTGACTACTTTTTAAAAAAATGACACTTTGACAATTTATCCAAGAATTTCCACTTTTTGACAACTATTCCAAAAATTGACTCTTTTTGACAATTTTTCCGAAAAATTGACACTTTTTGACAATTTTTCCAAAAAATTGACACTTTTTGACAATTTTTCCAAAAAATTGACACTTTTTGACATTTTTTAAAAGAAATTGACACTTTTGACAATTCTTTCAAAAATTGACACTTTTTGAAAACTTTTTAAAAAATTGACACTTTTTGACTACTTTTTAAAAAAATTACACTTTGGCAATTTATCCAAGAATTTCCACTTTTTGACAACTATTTCAAAAATTGACACGTTTTCACAATTGACTCTTTTTGACAATTTTTCCGAAAAATTGACACTTTTTGACAATTTTTCCAAAAAATTGACACTTTTTGACATTTTTTAAAAGAAATTGACACTTTTGACAATTCTTTCAAAAATTGACATGAACGATAAATCGATCAAAATCGATAAATCTTACTCAAAGAATATTGACTTTTAATCAAACAATTCGACATACTAAAACATAACGACTCAAAATAAATAGAAATATTTATTTACTCGGTCAATGACCTAAGTCAATGAACCAAAACAAAAACAAAATTGAGCAGAAGCTGGACAACTTTATAACTCGACGATTGAATCAATATTAACACGACGAACTTATATACATAACGAATACAACGAAAAATAAACGATAATTTAACAGCCAACAGTTTACGCGATTTTACGAAAAGAACAAAATTTCATTAAAAACATAACCAGCGATATTTAGAATTCGCGAAACGAATTTTTATTTTTTATTTAAAAATAAAAACTAAAATTACCGAACGTTCGATACGTTACGGTTACGATACCAATTTTGCCAACACCCCACCATAAAAATATTTTCCTTAACACGCGTACCATTTAAATAAACGTAAAACTTGTTGCTTCTTATCAATACCGGTGTTAGTAAACACTTTGAAACAAAATATTTTTACAGCAAAATTTCAGTTAAATTATACTTAAATTACATAAAAAACAACTCGAAAACTTAATTTAAGCATTAAACAATGACTCACAGAGTCTATCGAAAACGGTACGTGTCGTGGCTTTGGTTAAAATATCGGCAAGTTGATCCGCCGAAGATATCTTTTGCAAGTAAATGATCTGTTTTGTGACTAAATCGCGTATATGATGGTAACAGACATCTATATGTCTGGTACGTTTGGATTCGACCGTGTTCGCTACAGCAATCGCTGCGTTCGAATCGCAGTACACCGGTACGGTATCAATACGAACTTCCAATTCAACAAACAAATTTCGCCAAGACAAGACTTCCTTTCCAGATGTACTTAACGCAACGTATTCAGCTTCACACGACGAAAGACTTACACAATTTTGTTTCTTAACTACCCAGTCAATTACGTTGCCATAATGTAACACAAAAATTCCAGACGTTGATTTCCTATCTAAACAATCACCAGCGAAGTCCGAATCTACGTATACTCTTACAGAGTATTTATCAACGACTTCAGGTACTACGTAGGTAAGTTTCACGTTCAACGTACTACGTAAATACCTGAGAATACGCTTACTATATTCGAATAGCTCCTTGTTTGCCAAGTGCTGGTATCTGCTTAGAAAGTTTACAGCAAAAGCGATATCGGGATGTGTTCCCCTTGCTATGTAACTTAAACTTCCTAAGAGACCACGCACTTTGGTTTCATAACTTTTATCGAGCTTGAGATTGGTAATCTTCAAGCCCGGTTCGATTGGAGTTGAGATACTATTCGAATTAGATAAACCGTAATCATTAACTAACTGCTCGATATATGAATTTTGATGTATTTCCAACTTTTCTTTACTACGATTAATTTCCATTCCAATGAACTTCTTGCATTGTTCCAGGTCTCTGATTCCAAAACGCTCATTCAATCGCTTGACCAACCATTCAATTAGACGATCATCGCAACCTGTAATTAGAAAATCGTCTACGTAAACGACAAACACGCAACGTAGAGGATTTTTGGCATCGAAGTAGACACACGGATCAACTTTGCTCCTTACGAAACCGAGCGAAAGTAAATACTCATTCAATTTTGCGTTCCACGACTTGGGACTCGTTTTTAACCCATATAACGAACGTTTGAGAATATATACGACACCTTTTTCTTCGTTAGTCCCTTTCGGTGGGTTGAACATAATACCTCGGTTTATATCTCCATTGAGAAATGCAGTACTCACATCTAGCTGTCTCAACTGCCACTTGTTGACCATAGCTAGATTGAGCATCGAGCGTATTATCGGTTGATTAGGTGTTGGAGCGTATATTTCATCCAATTCATAGAAATGATTGTCTTTGAAACCACGCAACACCAATCTCGCCTTAAATTTCACCCCACCATTCGAGTTGATTTTTTTCTTTAGAACCCACTTACTGTCTACTTTCGAATAATTCTCTTTATTTACGCTTTTTTCAGATGCTGAGTACCAAACGTCCTTGATCTCCATCGCCTTTAACTCTTCATCTATCGCTACACGCCAAAATTTCGACTCAGGACCGTTTAACGCTTCTTCATACGTAAGGTCATCAACCCCAGCGAGTGCAAAACAAGCAAAATCATCGGATCGATCGTCGGTAGCTGAAGTATCAATCATACTACGATCAACGTTGATTTCACCGCTACGTTCGGCTTCGCTCAACTCATCTGGGTTTACCCAAGATGAGCACCCAGGAGCTGACTCTACCGAACTACGTACATCTTGCTGATTCGTAGGTATGATATCTACGTCATTTATACTTACAGTTACAGACGTTTTGATCAAATGATCGTTGATGATATCGTGTATCTTACGCGTTTCATCGACTTCTACGCAACTCGAATTCGTAAATTTATTTCGTAAAACATCGTACAATACATAACCTGTCTCTGTAAAACCGAGTAAAACCATATCGATCGACTTCTCATCAGTTTTCTTTCTCTTTTCAGGCGGTACCAGAACTCGTGCAACGCTTCCAAACAATCTCACTCTCGATAAATCCGGCTTTCGGCGATTCCACAGCTCGTACGGTGACAGATCGTTCAAGGCAGAATGCGGTAAACGATTGTACACGTAGTTCGCCGTGTATGCAGCGTAAAGCCAAAATTTATTCGTTAACCCGCCTTCGTATAACAGAGCTCTCATTTTTTCCTGTATGGTTCGGAAAAAACGCTCGACGGTGCCATTATGCTGCTTCTCATACGGCTCACTGTTCTGCATCGATATGCCTTTCTCATCGACAAACTCTTTGAAGGTACCTCCGATAAACTCGCTAGCGTTGTCGCACCTTATACGCTTAACCTTCGTATTCCATAACGTTTCACTAATATTGACATACTTTTTTAGGTAGGTACCTACTTCAGCTTTACTTCTCATTCCGAACGTTACTCCCCATCTCGTACAGTCATCTACGAAGCCAATCAAATATCGCTCGCCTTCTAGTCCTTCTGTAATAGGACCCATTACGTCAATATGAACAAGATCGAGCGGATTTGGATACCTATACCTACTCGAATCATAGGTATGTTTTTTCTGTTTAGCTTTGCAACAAATTTGACATTGATTAAAAGGTGGACAATCACATCCACGTAACTCAGGAATCTTATCCAACACCGTCTTGCTCGTATGAGCCAACCTACGATGCCAGATGTCGCCTTCACCTTTTAATTTATTTATCTGTTTTTTGTTTTTCAGATTTACATCACTGTCACTGCACGTACCGGTATTTCCTATACCTACACTTGAAACATTCGAATTTTCAATACCAGAATCATTACCTATCGTCGTCGAAGTATTACCTACATTTGTCGAGTCGCTAACATCATTTGTAATCAACGCAGATGAATAATCAGAACAAGAGTACAACATAGGAGGTATATTAATCATAAACTGAATCGTATACAATCCATTATCGTTAAGTACTAATCTAGACACGATGTTTCCCGCAGGATCGACCAAACGAGGATCTTCATCGAAGAAGAAACGATAACCATTCGCTACGATTTTCGACACGGACAGAAGACTAAAAGAAAGACTAGGTACGTAGTATACCTCGTTCAACCAATAGACGTTTCCGTCATCGGCTAGAACTCTCAACTTACCTACTCCCTCTTTCATCAGAGAGACCTCACAATGAGCGGATTGCAAACTCTCGTTTACTTTCCTCTCACCGAGCAGGACTCCGGGATGTTTTAGAAAATGCGAAGTCGCACCACTGTCGACGACAAACGTGATGAAATCGACGCCGTCGTCATCGTTTGTCTCGACATACGCATTTTCTTCACCGAGGTTTAAAGCGGTCGAGTCACCTAAAAAATAATTCGAACCGATATTTACGTTACGCGAATTTCCGAAATTTGAAATCGCGATACTATCACCGAAACTGCTACGACCGACTCTATTTTTAACGAAATCATCTACGATATTACCACTACGACTGTCTTCTAACGAGAAATTTTTCTTTTTTTCAGAAGTCGACGGAAAAAGACCTAACGCGATCGACGGACGAGGACCTGACGAACCGGACGAACCTGCAGTACCAGACGTACCCGACGTACCACTCGACGAACCGTTACCACCGTTATTACGCGACGAATCACCGTTTTGAGGGCAGTTACGACCGATATGCCCTGTCAGATTGCAACGATAGCAAACGATACTTCCCCGAGGGTTGGTATCGTTCCTAAAGTTTCCTCCGGCGGATCGACAAGACTTGGCCATATGGCCCCGTTTATTACACTTATAGCAGGTACGATCTTTGGCTTGAACGAAGCCATTTTTACCACTACGATCACCGTTACCGTTCGACGAATTACCGGACGAGTTCGAATTACTACTACGCGATTTATTACGATTACGATTACGATTATTATTATTACCGGATTGATCGGATGCGGCCATCGCTGAACCGGTACTTGTCGAACTCTTCGAGGTCGAGGAGTTCTTCGAGGTATCTTCCAAACTCAAAAGCAACGAGGAGATTACTTTTGGATTTGGATCTCCAGCTGTGACGTGAATCAGTCCCCGAGCAGTCATACGCACTGACTCGTACTTGGGCGAATTGCCTAACGCATTGATCAGATACGTATAGATCTCCGATGGAGTCAACTTCACGTCCAAACTCTCCATATCGTTGACGAGCGTATAAAATGCCTCCAAGAACTCCTTCGGACCTTTATACATATCGATGACAATCTTCGAAATACGAGTTCGACAGTCGATAATTGCTGCTTGGTTTTCCGCCTGATACAAGGAGTTGAGCTCCGTCCAGAATACGTACGGATCCTCTGTCTCCTTGACCAGTCAGAAAACGTTCTCAGCTACGTGCCTAATTAAAATTTCTAAAGCTTTCGCTTTTTTACGCGACGATAACGAATTTACTTCTAAAATTGCGGTCTGAAGTCCTTTGGCTGCCAAAATAACTTTGATTTTTCTTTTCCAGGACACGAAGCCCGTACCGCGAAAGACCATCGACTCCATTACACGATTATCACCGGCACCGAACATACTACCAGACGAACTACTCGAATCGGATTCTACAGCTGCTTCGTCGGACTCGTCGTCGTCGTCGCTACTATCACTAACGTCGCTCGGATCGTCGGATGGACCAGGAGGTGGAGGAGGTGGAGGACCGGATGACGGATTAGACGGAGGAGGAGGAGAAGCAGAATCGGTTGGACCAACTTGTTCACCAGAACCAGAACTACTCGTACCAGCTACGTTAGCGTCGCCACTGGAATCAGATACGTTACTTTTCGAAGTACTTTTACCCTTCGACGACTTTGTTTTACTTTCGTTCTAATTTTCGTTTACAGGGAAACCAGCAAAGGTCGTACTGGATTTACGTTTACACTCGTCGTCGTCGTCTACGTTGACCGATTTTCCTGACCGCAAGTAGGACAGGACTGTCGACATTTACTTCGTCGAACACTACACGAACCGAAAATTCAACAGCTACACAAGCCGGATACTTGGACGAGCAAATCCACACAGGATACCAAAACGTCGTCGAATTACAGAGCGTTTCACTAACCACGCTCTGCTACCATGAACGATAAATCGATCAAAATCGATAAATCTTACTCAAAGAATATTGACTTTTAATCAAACAATTCGACATACTAAAACATAACGACTCAAAATAAATAGAAATATTTATTTACTCGGTCAATGACCTAAGTCAATGAACCAAAACAAAAACAAAATTGAGCAGAAGCTCGACAACTTTATAACTCGACGATTGAATCAATATTAACACGACGAACTTATATACATAACGAATACAACGAAAAATAAACGATAATTTAACAGCCAACAGTTTACGCGATTTTACGAAAAGAACAAAATTTCATTAAAAACATAACCAGCGATATTTAGAATTCGCGAAACGAATTTTTATTTTTTATTTAAAAATAAAAACTAAAATTACCGAACGTTCGATACGTTACGGTTACGATACCAATTTTGCCAACACTTTTTGACAATTTTTCCAAAAAATTGACACTTTTTGACATTTTTTAAAAGAAATTGACACTTTTGACAATTCTTTCAAAAATTGACACTTTTTGAAAACTTTTTAAAAAATTGACACTTTTTGACTACTTTTTAAAAAAATTACACTTTGGCAATTTATCCAAGAATTTCCACTTTTTGACAACTATTTCAAAAATTGACACGTTTTCACAATTTTCCCAAAAATTGACACTTTTTGACATTTTTTAAAGAAATTGACACTTTTTGACAACTTTTTTGAAAATTGACACTTTTTTACTTGGGTGAATTTAGCAAAAAAAAAAAGGCGAAGCTAATTTGGCAAAGAACAGGGCTTTTGTTTGGCAATGTTGGATCAAAAAGAGGAGTTATTGAACTCGAAAATCAATTCTTTTTGGTTTTGGAAGCGTGCCCCCAAAAAAGGAGTGACAACGAAGACCTTCTTATCTCACAGAGAAATTTGTGTTATCAATGAAAAATATCGTGGTAACACCTTTTTTTATCGTTCATTATAAATATTTACGTTTCATTTATTGGGACCTTTTTCAAAAAAGGTTTTCGTTGATAGGAATTTTTCAGTGGAAAGTGTCAAGAATGAGCGACGAGTGATCCAAAGGTCATTGCTCCCATCACATCCCATATCTCTATGCAGAATTAAATTGCAACCAATTCTTTAAACAAACGTAATTTTTTCATAATGGCTTTGATATACGGATCAAATTAATCCCATATTTATACAAATACCGTTCTCGAATTGAAATTTATTCTGCGTCAATTATCGAACCATAGGACTTCATCAATCATGCCGATTCGCCCAACAGACAAATGAGAAAGAGGAAGGAGGGTAATCCTCATCTCTAAAATAGTACATCCGTAGGAGATGTTTCCGTGTCGTAATCTCATTTTTATTGGAGGTATTCAAAGACATACGAGTAGGTACTACAAGACAAATATTAATGAATTATAGTACTACAGACTTCAAGGTTGGTTCATTCGTCTATACAGATAATATCACCGGTAGCGTAGGGAGGGCACACAGGGTCCTTAGGATGAAAAAAATTGCAATAGTAAACGTAATTGCATCGCGCCGCGTCGTCCTCTTGTACGCGCGCGAATTTAAAATATTTCGTATCGCAATCGACGTTTTGGCTCAAATAACGAAGGCGAATAAATTACATTACGAGTATAGATGACCCGCCGCGCCATGCCATGCCATACTATACCATACCGCTGTGTCGAGCTAATTAATTATATCAAGACGAACATCAGGGGTAAACGAGGGGGACAGCTTGTGAAAACAAACGTGTCGAAGTTATCGTGTCTATGTAAATACCCGAACACGTTAGCATAATGATAAGTATTGTAAGTACAAGACGGTGCAACATACGTACTGTACGTGTAAATGATTAATAAAAACATGAGAAAAAATTGTAGGTACTCGACGACGAGTCCCATACTCGAATAGTGCACAATAATAATAATGTGCATATATGCACAAGTCTACGTACATGTCCTTTTCCCTCCTCCTCCTCTTCTCCCTCGTTCATTTCAAGCTATCGTGCTTGCGGCTATATTCGCGCAAATAGTTGGTTGATGTGCAGAAAATTCTGCATATCCTTTCTGTAGGGCCTTATGCAGGCATAAGACGACGATTCTCATTGACGACAAACCTCCTCTCGTTTGTTGGAACAACTCTCAGAGCCGGATAACGACGGTTTATGGTGTTTTGATTAATGGCCACAATTTACAAGAGCATCGCCTAGCTCACGAGACCGGAGACAGTACAAATGAAGATGATGTTGCGTAGTATGTATAAATATGAAATATTAAAATCGTGCCCGATTTCGCATGAACGCGGAATATACTCGTATAGAGAGATCTCGTGAAACCGCAGAAATCGTATAATCGCGCCAAAGTGCATTAGACTTTGCTGCTATTCTAAGCAGACCGATTTTTCATGGCGAAGGCAACGTGTCGTATCGATGTCGTTGTCTTTTTCGATATTCCACCAACCCTGCTTCGTGTTCTGGTTTACCTATACCTACCTATAACGACGTCGATTTGTAAATTTAAATCTAAAATTAACTTCTATTTGTATCGTCGCGGTCGCGATTCAATTTGACTCCAATAGTTTAGCAAAGCTTATTGAAATATCGTATACCTATACGACTATACGTATTTACGTAATAATCGTATTCCACGTTCCCCTGTCCTTACTCTACCTGTATGAAACGAACTCGACGAGTTCTCTACAACTTAATCAATCACTTTTATACGTTTTCATTCGATAATTAATTTTCTCTCAAATTGGGGCTTTTTCTACTTCTTCTTCGTACACCTTTCAACACGAATAGAGTACCGAAACCTCGCTCACCATATAAGTAATATTTCGATATGACATGTGACTATGTACGAGTAGAATGGTAGCCTCGTGTTTGACGCGACAATAACGCAGAAAAACACTCGCAGGTATTTCAGCGAGAGTGGGTGTTTCATTAGCCCTTCTAGGCATAGAAATAGAAATGGTGGCTTACTCGAAACCAATTTCATCGTTTTCACGACGTTTTATGTGATTCTTTCAATAATTTCATTCTATTTTGATTTTTGATAAGTAATACTCTTGTTTGATCAATTTTTCGTAATTTGAATATTTTTGAAAAATTATTTTAGTAATTTTGCGATAGGTAGGTACTTATTTTGCTCATTTTGCAATCAAGTTATCCAATTTGTTGCCATTTTAACAAATTAATTTTTAAACAATTTTCGTAATAATTTGCTCGATTATGATGATTTTTTCTTCAAATTATGGTTATATTTTTAATAATTGGGTGGATCATCGTCTAAATTTGAGAAATTTGATCGATTTTTGATGAATTTCAATAATCCAAAAAGTGTTTCATTCTCATTTGTTAAAACTTGAAATTATTTCCTTATATTACTTACACCAGTTTTTTTTTTTTTTTTTTTTTTTTTGGTGAGAACTTTGAGTGATTTTTACGTCAATCATCAATTCGCGAAGATGAAATGAGATCTGTAATTCGAAACCCAGTAAACTGAAATTAATTAAATTTAAAATGAACCGAACAAAGATTAAAAATGAATTAATATCGAAACGAATAAAGTTGAATTACATTTGAATTTCTCCTCAAGAATACAAATACAGGAGGGCCAATGGGGGGGGGGGCGAAGGGGGCAGTTCCACGGGCCCGTGCGCTTTCCGGAAGGCCCGGTAAAAGAAGGGCTTGTGAAGTTGTGACGAAAGAAAAACCTCTTTTTTTACTTCTCAAATCATGGATTTTCGAAAGCGTTTGCTCTCGCTTCGCTCTTACAAAATCAACTTCATGGTTGTTGAAAAAGTTGAGCAAAATTTTGCGAAAATTGCTCAGAAATTTGTCAGAATGTCATAAAATTGGTTTAAACCAAGTAAAAGTTGATGCAGTATCGCAAAAATTCTGTAAATTGCATCTGAAGTTCTCAAATATTAAAAAAAAATGTGGAAAATTGCGAAAAATTAATCAAAAATATCAAAAATATATCGTGAAAAAATCACTTGAAGAGAAACCACCAGAAAAAATGTTAGTATCGAAAACATTTATGGAATTTCAGTAAAATTGTGCAAAACATTGCGAAAATTGCTTAAAATATCATTTTAAAACTCGTTGGAATAATAAAAAAAGACCATTATAAACAGGCTAATTAGAACCAAAATTTCATTAAAAAATATCTTGAAAGAGTTAAACCTCGTAAAAGAACGAAAGTGTATGAGCAAACTTTGTGAAAATTGCAAAAAAAAAATGTTAAAATGTCATTAAAATCATTCAAAGTTTCTGAAACACGATGAAATATTTCAAAATTTGAGTGAAATATCGCAAAAAGCGTGCAAATATCAAAAAGTTGTAGAAAATTGTTGAAAACTTTTGCTCTTACAAAAGTATCGTTTTTATGCCTCTCGAAATTCAAATTTTCAAGAGATTTCGCCCTCACTTAACCCTGTTCTCTTTTCTTTTTCAAAATTACATAAAAAAAATTCTAAAATTTTAAAATCCATAAAGTAAACTTCTTGGATAAAAAATATCGTTTTTAGGTCTCTCAAAATATAAATTTTCAAAAGTTTTTGTCCTCCCTTCACTCGGGCCTGCCCTTTTTTTTTAAAAAAAAAATCAGGTTTCAAAAAAAAAGCAAATCGTTTTTGGCCTCTCGAAATTAAATTTTCAAAAACTGTTGCCCTTGCTTCGCTCTGGTTAATTTGTTTCTTGTTTTGAAGTACACATAAAACTTCACATTTGGGCCCCTAAAAATCCAAAACGGAAAATGAAAATTTTCATAAGTCATATTATTATGAATTATAATATTATTCGGAAAAATTGGTATGTATTTTCCCCCTGATATAAGTTGATAAATATTCAGTCACCCCCCCCCCCCCTACGAGTGAAAAAAATATAAATTTCTTCAGAAAAGACGAACATTTTTGAAAAAGTTGGTATCATTATCAAAACTGTCGTTGCTTGTTTCGAATTTTTATTCACTTTCCTCTGTTCCATACTTCTTGAATTATAAATTTTCGAAAACATTTGCCACGAGAATAGGTTTTTTAGACTTAAATTTTTCAGATTTGAAGGACGTAGTTTACTAGAAAATTTAATTCGAAAAAAGGGCAAAATTAGTGTTTTTTAAAATTATTTTTCGACAAACGTGTACCATACGTATAAGCTGAAGCTTGAAGAATGAGAATGAATCTTGAAACAGTAGAAACCTATTTGCTCTTGTGTTGAGGAAAAATGATGCAATCAAGTAACAAACGTATACACGTATTTTATAACTTCAAAACTTGGACATTCGACGAAAAATGGAATAAAATCAGTTTGTCACGATGGCTTTTTGAAAATTGAATTTTCTTTCACAATAATTGTGACACAAAATGTGAGAAAATTATCGCAAAATTCGTGATTTTAAATGAATTGCGCATTTTTTTAGTACTTCAACAATTTACTTTAGAATTTCAATTTTTTTTTGCGAATTCAATAATTAGATGCTAAAGTTGTAAGAAGTTGCGCAATTCATCCAAAATTGTGAAATTGCCCCTGGGCTTGCTAAAATTTTTACCATAATGGTTCAATAAAATACAGAAAAAACTTTTTCAAAACACAAGCTTTATTTTGTCCTCGCTTCGCTCGAGTCACTTGACTTTTTTTCTTTTCTGAACAATGATTGTTCAAAAACAACGAGATAGTTTTACAAAATCTTGAGTGAGGAAAGAAACGAAAATTTTGTAGGTCATTGCATCGATTTTTTTTTTTTATTGCAAAAGTAGTCCAAAAATCACAAAAATATTTCGACTCTGGATTTCAATGAAACGAACTTTTGTTAGAGGTTGAGTGAATTTTTTTGACAATTCTCTGGTTCTTTCGAATAAAATGCGAAATGGGCAGAGTGGATGGAGAAAAATATCGAAAAAATCTCCTGTTAGAATATTTTAAAAATATGAGGGCGCCTTGAAAATTTGATTTTTTTTGAAGGGAGGAGGAGGTGGTTAACTATGGGTAGAGAATAGAGATATTGGGCTTCAAATCTCCAAATTAATTTTAGAATCGGACTCAGAAACTTCGAAAAATCAATTTATTGATCATTTTAATTTGAACATTGAGAAAATTTATCGAATTGATATTTGGCAATATGTAACTAGCTATTAATGGGTTTTATTTTGATAAAAGCAAACAGCGAAGATGAAAAATATTGATCTTACGATACGATCAAGTATTAATTTTGATGGAATGTGTTGGTATGTATGTATCCATTCTATTAGGTATTCCATTCACTTGCGGGCTGCCATAATGTCAATTTTTGGAAAATTCGCGTTTTCACGCATTTTGCGCAGTATAACTTATTTAATACTATTTCTACATTGCACTTCTCAAAATGAATTAACCGAAGATAAATCCAGACGTGCCTTGCCAGCAGAAGGTACAAATTGGACTACCATACGAGCAATGGATTCCATCTACGTGGACAAGACAATCTTCGTGAAGTGGCTGATGGAGATGACCGATAACATGTTTCTTCTCACTCGTCCGAGCCAATTTGGAAAATCAACTTTTATCAACATGGCGGCCGATGTTTTCCGTGGCAATGAAAGAATGTTCCAAGGGTTAAAAATATCTGAATTCGGAAACGTCGGATTACTGAAGAAACGTGGAATAACGTTGCCGAAGAATCATTCGATATGGATCACGTATCCGGTAATCGAATTGAATTTCGCTCATTTTACTCCTTTTACATCAGTCGACGAATTTAAGTTGCGTCTCAATAGCAAATTACAAGATATAGCGGATAAAAGTATAAAACCTATTCGAGGTTTTAATGCTACGTGTCTTGGGATTGGATGTTTTACGATTCTGTTGCACGCAGCGTTCAATTTCCCTGTCGTCGTATTCGTAGACGAGTACGACAAACCGTTTCATCATGCTCTTTTCGAGGTGAAAAATGATAAATTGGTTGAAGACATCAAATATTATTTGGACTCATTCTTCGAAGAGCTCAAAAATAGCAGAAAAACTGTTGCATTAGTCTTTCTTACCGGGATCACGAAATTAGACCTGAATTCTGTGGAGAGCGGTACCAACTGCATAGTGGATTTGACTCACAGTCCTGTAATGGCCGAAGGTTTTGGAATAACCGCGGAGGAAATCAGAGTTAATTTCCAGTTCCACTTGGAGCAGTATGCTAGAACCACCCTCCAGGGAAATCCAACATCCGAGCAACTGAAAATCGCGGTTAAGAAAGTTTGTTCAGAATTGAAATTCTGGTACGAAGGGTACCAGTTTGATGAATCCCTACATGCCAGTAAGGTATACAACTTTGTATCTACCATCAACAGTTTGACCAGAAAAAAATGTGAATCCTACAGGTCATCTACAGGTTCCATTGAATACCTCGTTTCGAAGTTCTATAAAAGTTATTCATTTACCCAGTTGAAAAAAGGTTTCGAAATTTCTACTAAAGAGTTACGAATTAGAGACGATCCGAAGTATTTTCCCCCGTTATTGAAACGTTGGATGCTCATGTACGGTTATCTTACGATCTCGTATTACAATAATGCTTCTAAAAATTACGTTTTAAAAATTCCCAATCACGAAATTGAAGTAGCGATTTGCAATAATTTGGCCGGCTACGACTACTTCAATTCTTCGTATTTCAAATCATCTCGTATGAACGATTTGAAATCGATAAAAAACAGTCTCGCAAATGGGAATATTAAAGTGGCGATGAACATTTTGAAAACTTTTCGGTTCAAACCATTCATCCAACTAGTCAATGCTTTGCATGGTAAAGTTAGTCCTGAGGAGGCGTCGAGGCGCCTAAGCATTTTATTTCCTATCGCTGATATTAGTGTTAAGACTGATTTCAAGTTCAAGAAGGATACTGATCCGAAAAATGACGGAGGTGATGTAGACTTGCTCACCAATAATCTTCCAATTAATTATGTTATGCAAATAGAATGCTCAGCAACGAAAACAGCTGTGCATGCAGTTAATCAGCTGATAAATCACCTTTCAAATCATCCAGTCTCTTTTAAAAACGCCATCGGTAATCCTGATAAAATTTACTTCGTTGGTCTTCAATTTGAGATGGTAATGGTGAATGATTACGATGGATACATCACGTTGGATAGCTGGATCTGTATATTATATGAAAAGGGGCATTTGAAATTTGAATCTGCGCAATTCAGCTCGCAAGAAATGGAAAGAAAATTCTTTGAGAGTCGATCCAATGAGCTGAAATATACCAGCGTCTCTACAAAATGACGTTTTTGTTTTATGGCGGATTAAAGTATTAGTACCGGAGTCATTGGAGGGAGGGGGGTTGATTTCTTTACGTTTCTCGATTATTTTTTTCATAATTTTTTTAAAATTTTTTGCATAGAAATATTTATGATTTACAACTTTATTTACTTTTTTATTGGTTATCAAGTTGTAATATTACAGTAGAATTGGACGCTGATTGTCTCACAAATTTCTTATGCTACGATATTATATGTACTTTGATTTTTGAACTAGCTCGTATTTGGTTTCAAAGAGACACAGTCCCCCCCAATAGAAGATAATTCCCTATTTTTTAATTTTCCCCATCTGCAAAAAAATGATGCTGGTGCTCTCCCCCCCCCCACGAGTTGAAAAAATCAATTTTAAAAAAATTAAATTTATCAATATTTTTTGTTTTTGCGTTAGAATTTTTCTGAATAATCCCTTTTTCAAGAAAAAACTTTCCCTGTCCCTTCAAACCATATTGGCTCCTAGAAAGGTACCCCCCCCCCGGAAGTTGAATAAATCAGTAAAAATGAGAGTAAATCAAAATCAGGGAAAATTTTTTGGAAATATTTCATTTCCACGTCGGAATTGTTCTACCTGATCCCCTTTTCAAGAAAAAATGCAATTACCAACACCCCCCTTCACAAATGAGGTTGGTCCCCCTGCATGAAGCTTATGCTGAAGTTGAAAAATATCGAAAAATATGAAAAATTGATGTCTGTAGGTACAAAATTAGGTATCTGAAAATTTTTCATCTCTGAGCAGAATACGAGTACTTCTATTCAGATAATTCTTTTTTCAAGAGAAACCTTCCCTCAGGACCCTCCCTTCCTCAATAATGTTGGTAACCTACGACTTACAACGTTGAAAAAATTCAATCCCCTTTCAGAGTTTTTTTTAAAATGACTTCTCTTTGAGAAAAAACCTCCTTACTTAAATTGGCAATTCACGCCGAAAGTGATTACTGATAAATTACTGAAATCAATTCCTTCGTCTCCCAAGCGATAATCTTGACTATTAGTTCAACTCATTGGGTTACGATAAAACTTTGAAAATCAAGGTAACTAATAATAACTATAAAATTAATCTTTCATTAATAAATCAAATTATTTTTAGAAAATGAGGAAGGGACCAAGTTTTAATGGGCGGGGGGGGGGGGATAAATCGAAAGCATTAAACAGTGCCTTTCTGATGAAGATGGACCAAATCCAAGGATTTAAAAGTAGAAATATTTTAATTTTTTTAAGAAAGGGAATGATTTATACTTTTTTTCATCATGTAGAGAGGGGTCAAAAATATTTGACGTCATTTCTAATGAAAATGTACCAAATCTACAAATGTGAGGATTAGAAAGTGAAATAACGTGAGAATTTCAATTTTAGGATTTCTTATATTATATTTTGAGAGAAGGGCAAGGGGAGGGGAGGGCTCCCTGGCACGATTTATTTTTACCAACATAGTCAGAGAAATTTTTCTCATCAAACCCTACAATTTTAGGGCATTAACAAATGATATTTATGTAACAAGTACATAGGTAGAGGTTCCTATGTATGTCTTGTTGAGAAACTCGCGCTTTACACATTTTTAAATTTGATTTTTTCACTTTTTCATGAAATTTTCAAATTTGTCAAAAATTTATGCTCGAACTCACCCTCCACGTGTCTTACTTAACAAAAATAAATACCTATTTATATTCTTCATTGTTTGTATAGAGAATCATTTATTTAAAGAAATGAAACTGTATGAAGGATAAAGCCTCGGAAAGCGATTATTCACGTTACATAAGGATATCCAGTATCCACTGCAGATAGAGCGGCACAAATAATCCAGTTTTATCTTATCGCCGGCGTATCGTGGGTATCTTCGATTTGCGTGACGTTGTAAAGAATCGCAGCTTTATCATTTTTCATTCGCGAGTTCCGAGTTGTAGAATAGAATGTCTGTCTGATGGTAATCTACCTACGATGCTATAGAAATTCAGATTACGTGGTGTGAGAGAAAAAATATGGTGAAAAAGAAGAAGGAATTAGCTACCCTTATAGTTACAGACTTGCGAGGTTGCCAAAAATCATTTTCAAATGTAAATGGTATGAGAATTTCCCAATATTTTCGAACTCGGAGATGATTGTTGGATGTTTTTAGAGTTTCCTACTGAGCAGAGCATTTGAACTTGGAAGGAAGAAATTTGACCCCAAAATCAGAACTGGGTACATCAGAGAAGCAAGATTTTTCTCATCCATACGGCTGTTTTTAAAATTTTGAGGGCCCTTGCGGGTTCAGCGTCTTCTTCGTTCTTCGACATCTGTTTACGATCGAGAATCAGTGGCTATGAAAACTTAGATTTGACGCATATATCATTTTTTTGAAATTTCTAACTGAGAACTCATTTCCTCTGACTGTTGAGGGGGGGGGGGGTAAACGATTTTCAGAATTTTATATGTAGATTTGGTGGATGTATTGAGCACATCAAGTAAGTATATAATTTATTATGCAACTTATCAAAATGGCTCAAAATTCCTCAAGAAGATCAACTAACTCGCAACAAAACTCTTGTCTCTTTTTGAGTACTTTTGGAAAACGTCAACCGAAAGTTTCGTTGATTTTTCAACACTATCGTACTTTGTTGGGAAATTGGCTCAATTTGAGGCTCAAAAATTCTTCAAAAGTGCTTTAAAAAAAGTTAGATGCAAATTTTTAGTCTTCTGTCGAAATTTTAACCCATTTTGCGTATTGCGATAGACAATTTAAAAAAAAATTGATTTCAAAAGTTCTTCTAAATTTCTCAAAAAAACATTCTAGTCGAAAAATTTGAATCTCTTGTGAAATTTTAATCCATTTTGATGGGTTACTGACTTTTTTTCAAAAATCATGTCCCAATTTTGGGATTGGACTGAAAATTCTTTTTCGTGTTGGTAACTGATCGTTTAGTTTAGAAACTTTCGAATTGATTTAGTTTAGCTGTTAAACGATTCGAGTACCTAATCGACCAATTAATAAATACAAGTACATAATTAGATAAAAATCAAATCGATTGATTGATCGATTACAATCGAGTAATTTATTATCGTGCATAATTCATTGAAAAATTTGATTAATTTATCTACTTCATTTTCTCGCTTCAATCTTCTTCTGATTTCATTATAGACTAGAAATTGAAACTTTGTAGCCTACTTCCTAACTAACTTATTGCGAACTTTTCTGTTTCAGGTGATGAGTAGGTACCAGAATTATTGAATATTACTCGTTTGCCGATACCTGTAAGTACCTTTGAAAAATTATTGAATTTATAAAGAAAGAAGC